>NW_010135276.1:0-7487 GCF_000699245.1 Pterocles gutturalis
TAACAGTCCGAGCATCCCAGACTGAGAGCCGACAGGGATGGGGGTGGGGAAGGCCTTGGGAGAGTGATCCGGAGCCAGAAGAGATCCGAAACCGAAAGGGCCCTGGAACCAAAAGGCGCAATCTTCCTTGGGTCCTCACCTATATACTGGACATGATGTGTATGTTATGGAATAGATTATTGGTCACTCTGGTTCTCAATCTAGTAACCGAAGAACAAATCCTGGGCTAGTAGCTGGGGCTGTGCCCTCCCAGCCCCCCCACCCTGTCTGCAAAGAGCAGAGAAGCTGAAGGACCTTGAAATATCCTAGCAACAATTATAAACAACCCTTTCTTATCAACTTTTCTTCTGAGCACAAATCCAAAACACAGCATCTTGCTAGCTATTATGAAGAAAGTTAACTCTGTCTCTGCTTAACCCAGGACACCTACCTTCACAAGGGAGGAGACGGTATGAAACAGGACATTTTACATCTCTCTTCTAAAAATCTTGTGGGTTTGATTTTTAAAATAGTGAAGTTCACTTCTAAGAATTTCACAGTTATGTGTGACCCAGAGGAGACTAAGCAAACTGTTCAATTACAGCAACAGAATGAAGAGAGATCTAAGGTAAGGGGAATCAAAAGATGTCTCTCGTTTTACAAGCGGGTCATAAACCCAGAAATGTTGGGAATCTGTATCCAAGCTGTACATCAGTCACTGTTAGATTATAGTTAGTCTGGCTGAGTACCCACAGTGTGGACTTAACCAGGTCAGCTGAGAACAAGCTGCTCTGTATACCAGAGGCATTAAGGTCACACTAATTCAGCACCTCACTGTGACTCAGTAAAGTTAATTAGATGCAGGAGGACATCCCACTAACGGGACTATTTATCTTCTGATATCACTTTGTTTCGAGCAGATCTGGTGTCTCTACAAGAAACCAACTATAGCTGTATAGGTATACTTCTGTGTAAACTACGGTGAAAAAAGACCTTCAGTCTTCGGGCTCTACACAGAACTTAAGGCATGGGGCGAAACAAGTGACAATGAACTGTCAATTAGACATAAATTCTTGTGTCTCTGAGCTAGTCTTGCATGAACAAGAGCAAACTGTAACTACAATGGCTTTTCAGAAATTCAGTAGAAACTAAGAGAGAAAAGCAAGCATATCAAGGGAAAAAATCAAGGAGAAAAAGGAAACACAGGCACATACACACACACACACACTCTGTAGAGCATTTGTTAAAAAGTTCCATGTTTCTCTTTAACAGTGTTAATAGGAACTTGAAATACAAGAAATGGTATATGAACTGCAGCACTAGGTGGGCTTGTGGCATATATTTGGATATTAAAATTCTTGAAAAGTATTATGTAGTCCAGTAGGAGGCAGCACCATTTCGCCAGTCACTATTGTGAAGGACAGGTGATACTACCAATGCACTTTCACTTGTGCAGTCCTGATACTATGATGTGTCCATGAATAAAGATTTAAAGCAAATTCCAATTCCTGTGAAAGTCTCCAGACTGGCAGCTCTGCAGAAGAGAGTGCCTGAGTTATACTTAAATTGCACACAGAGTGGTAGTGCCAATTATGCCATTCTATCTCTCCTCGATGTGACTCAAATGTTGGGACCACATCTGTGGAAGCAGGCAGTGTCCTTCTCAAAGCTACACCTTTGAGATCAGAAAAATATGTTTGAAATAAGGCTTAGTTTTAAAAAACAGTAACATTTGCCTCTAGGACAAATCACTTCCTTGTATTTAAATATTTAGGTCCAGATAGAATGCTTTCATGGAGGAGATGTCTAACACACATTAGCTGCTGACAAAATTATTACAATTGTGTTGTACACTACCTCTTATATGCATGCAGATAGCACATTACATGTAAAGAGAGGCTCAGATGTCATTATTTTCATTATTCATTACTGTTACCTTTGTTTCAATATAGTGACAACGAGGCTGACTCTCTCTTAGATGTAATAGTTTTGTGCCATTATTAGGCAACTAATAACACTTTTTTTTTCTTCGATATACATGTGAGCTCACATTTTTTAAAACTATGTTTTGAAAAAATCAGTCTAGAGAAACAGTTATGTAGTTATGAATTTTCAGAGAAACCCAACACTGCAAAATAAGCCCTTTATAATGGTGCAGAATGCAGTACAATGCAGTACAGTAAACACTTCCAGTATCTGGGGAAAATCCTGACACAGTAAAAGCAGTGTGTTTTGGTTTTTTGTTTTTTCTTGTCGTTTAAGGTCATCCCTCTAAAGAATTACCTACTGAAGAAAAGGCACTGCTGCTGTCTTCCTTTCTTGAAGGTTCTGTTGGGAAAAGAGCAGCTACAAAGTAAATTGAGCTCTCGCAGGATCCCTGCCACCAGAGGCTGCTGAAGGCAGCACTGGTCAGCCTGGGTTATATTTTGCTGCCAAGGTAAACACCAGTTTAACACACTGGACTTTGTAGCCACCATATTTCCATCCGCTTTTCTGGTTGTAGCTTGAAGGCAATGCATATTATGCATATGAATTATGTTGTGCATAAGAGCTAAAGGTGTGTACGGGCCAATGGGGCTTTTGCCTTCCCAGTCTCACCTACAATAACAGAGCTGTCTAGATCATAGGAACTGGAGACCGTGTCTGCAAGATGGCACGGTACCTGCAGCTGCTCAGCTTCTGCAGAGTGCTCTGTAGGCTGGGGTGAGCTTGCCCTTGCCTGCATACAGAGTGTGAAAGTGCTTAGAGCTATGCACTGATGAGAAGAAAGGCAAGCTCCTCACCTCTCCTCCTCAGGCTATTCTGCTGATATCCAGGTGTGCCCAGCCCCACAGCAGATTCAACATTGCTAGGAGTTTGTGTCACAGTGGTCGCGACACTATTTTATGGGTTAGCAGTAGAACTGGGGATGGTCATACTGCCAGCCTTAATGCCTTTAACAGTCAGCTTATTTCCCTTCAGCCCTGAAATCTGTTAAAATATGTAGGCCAAATGACTCGTAGAGATGTAGTCATACAGTCCTTTTATTTAAACTCAGATAACACTTCACTTAAATATTATTAGTTGGAACTTAACCCTGTTTTAAAACAGAGGAGACACTGTATTGCAGTATATTTTATAAACAGCTAATATGGACGATTTCAAGAAAAAAAATAAATCCAAACCTCTCCTTATAGAAGCAGCTGATCTAGCCTTCCTGTTGCATGGGAGATATATATATATATATATATACACTGCATAGATGACACAATCCAGATGAATCCCTGCATGGGTTAACACATATTCAATCCTTTTGCTTAACAACTCAGCTACTGCTGTATATCATACAGACTATTTTATAGCCTTCAAGGCATGAAGCATACAAATTACGGAGCAACTGCAGAGCTACTTGCTGAGACACTAGACTACTGGCTGACTGTAACTGCTGGCTGACTGTAACTGTGTCAGAGGGACAGCACCATTTCCTCTGAATTTCTTTAGGGGGTTCTCCCAACAAAGGAAAATAGTTTTGATATTTTGCTTTTACCTGCTTCCTGCTAAGGAAGCTCGTAATATAAACTATGCTGTTAACCCATGCTGGACCTGGACCCCGCAAGCTGTGAGCAAACAGTGCTTGAAAGCTAGATGAACTCTGCAGAGTAAACTAAATATGCTCAAGCATAAGCACACCTGCAATAGATTAACCATTTGAAGGTAATTACTCTATCAACTCCTCCAAATCTTTTCCAGGTAAGACAGCTTAAAGTTAGTTGTACCTCAAAATCATCGTAATTAGTGTGTGTGCATTCAAAGCTTGAGCTTTTAAGAAGACAGCTTACTTAGCATTGCTGGTTTTCAAACAGAGATATCTATCTAGACAGCCAGATTCCTCTTTCATTCTGAGCATCTTGAATCCTGTCACAGCGTTACAGAAAGCATTCAGGTCAGCTGGTACTGAAACATGCAGGCCCATGTTTTCAAACAAAATTGTGCCACAAAGCCCCACAGGAGTTATGCAGTCAGTTCTCTAAACAGCCTCCTAAAAATGTTTTCCATTATGCTTTTCATGCTCAGGCTTCTACATTTGTATATAAGCACCTGATTGCAATTTGTTATTATTTTGGAAATAAGATTCTATTTCATGCATTTTTAAAAAAAAGCATAAACTTCCACTAGTATACTGTAAATATATACTATCCAACCCAAACTCTTGCCTGACTAAAAATCCAGAATGAGCTGTGATCTGTAATACAACTCAAGTTACTTGTCTGCTTTGCAGTACTGATCTGTGATTTAGAGCTGCATGCCTGAAAATACTGAAGAGAACATAAGCCACAACATTAAAAAAACAAAACACAGAAAACACTATCTGAATTCCTTGTTACAGCTGTTCTCCCAATAGTAGTTTTCCTTTCCTTCTTTCGCCCCTGTGATCTGTCGTCATTTCTCCAGGTACATGTCTAATTCACTCAAATTACAGCCTCCAAAATAAGCTGGTCAAGAATTTTCCAAGTGAACAGTTTTTCAGTAAAAAATGTAGAAACACTGAAGCCAGAAGCTTTCACAGAGACATTTCATTTTCAATAAACTTCCAAAAGACACCTGCCTGCTGTCAGGTCAGCTATTGGGCTACAGGGATGTCTGGGTCCTTATGGCTGCAAAGAAGCCCGACCATGCAGATAAGCTCCCAGCTGTGATCTCCAGGGAATCCAGGCTCCCAAAGTCAAAAGCCCCATGAGCTTCTGCCTCTATCTAAAGTGTTTAGTTTAGATGACTTGTTTTGCAGAAGAGAGAAAGAAGTCTGCAGTCCTGAGAACTCCCATCCGAGTTGTCCTCTCAGAGCCTTCCACCACCCCACCACATACTCTGATGGCAATTTTATGATTCTAGAGTCCCTGGGAGTCACATTCAGCCTAGGGTTTGCCAACTCCTGAGATTGCTTTTCAGTGCAGAGGTTTCCCTGGGCATTTATGTGTTGCTCAGTCTTTTTTTTCTGAAAAAATAAGCCAGAATAGTTCCTTTCTGTTATAGAATCATAGAATGGTTTGGGTTGGAAAGGACCTTAAAGATCATCAAGTTCCAATGCCCCTCCCATGGGCAGGAACACCCTCCACTAGAGCAGGTTGCTCAAAGCCTCATCACCTCCAGGGATGGGGCATCCACAGCTTCCCTGGGCAACCTGTTCCAGTGTCTCACCACCCTCACAGTGAAAAATTTCTTCCTAATGTCTAGTCTAAATCTACCCTCTTTCAGCTTATACCCATTACCCCTTGTCCTGTTACTACACTCCCTGATAAAGAGTGCCTTCCCATCTCTCCTGTAGCCCCCTTCAGGTACTGGAAGGCTACTATTAAGTCTCCTCGGAGCCTTCTCTTCTCCAGGCTGAACAACCCCAATTCTCTCAGCCTGTCCTCATAGGGGAGGTGCTCCAGCCCTCTGATTAATTTCATGGCTCTCCTCTGGATTCTCTCCAATAGGTCCAGGTCTTTTTTATGTTGGGGGCCCTACATCTGAACACAATACTCCAGGTGGGGTCTCACCAGAGCAGAGTAGAGGGGGAGAATCAGCTCCTTCGATCTGTTGCTAATGTTTCTTTGATGCAACCCAGGACACAATTGGCTTTCTGGGCTGCAAACGCACGCTGCCGGCTCATGTTCAGCTTTTCATGCACCAATACCCCCAAGTCCTTCTCCTCAGAGCTGCTCTCAATCCATTCTCCTCCCAGCCTGTTTTTATGCTTGGGATTGCCTCGACCCACGTGCAGGACCTTGCACTTGGCCTTGTTAAATTTCATGAGGTTGGCATGGGCCCACCTCTCAAGCCTGTCAAGGTCCCTCTGGATGGCATCCCTTCCCCCCAGTGTGTCCACCGCACCACACAGCTTGGTGTCATTGGCAAACTTGCTGAGGGTTGAAAATTTCAAATTGTCTATTTTGTTTTCTGAGTAAACTTCGAAGCTTTCTGATGGTGTTAGAATTTCCCTGGAGAGGGGAATCTCAGGCTTTGAGATGCCATCCTCCAGAGGCATTAGGAAGACCTCTTCCAGAAATCTGGCATTCAGAGAATAAAATGTTACACCTTGACAGACACAGGCAGACCTCCCCATCTGAGTTGCAGCAGAGGTATTCTAAGTGACAACAGTTCCCATACCTTCAAAAAGGGATGAACATGTCTCTCCAAACAGTCTTTCTCTGCTAGTATTGTCCCTAGACAGACATGCCAGAGTCAAGAGTGTGACCCCCACCTTAATCATTCAATAGGCATATCAGAGTAGATGTAATCTTCAGGCAAACGTCTTTCTCCTGTACAGCAAAGCTGCATGCAAATGCATTAAAACCACAAATCCAGCAGAGGAGATATTTGTGTCTGTGGCCAAATGTCTACATGTTCAGATTAGGAATCTGAATGTACAAAGAGATCAGATAACACATAATTCTTCAATTTGTTCATACAAATTACATTTCCATAAAACAAATATAGGGAGCTTACTCACATTGCAGGTTCCACTGTATCCCGTTAAAATGGTCCTATAATACCCATAAGCTATAAATGTTGCTTTTAAGGTTTTTCAGAATTTGCAAAACATAAGTTTCCTTTTAATATTGTTGCAATTACATTCATAGACACACAGGCCTAAATATAAATATTTGATAGGTATGCTAATTTTAGGAAAACTGGGAAAACGAAAGAGTTATTTTTGCATGTGACCAAACAGGAAGTGATTTTGAATGTAAAATTATATTTAAAATATTTTTAACATGTAATTATGTGATCATTCTGTTCATAACTATTTCCAATTAAAGGCATAGTATGCTTCCAGTATTTATGCACAAATAAGCAGTGCTCTGGGTAAGATATGAATAACGGAGGCACAGTCAGATGGTAATTCATCAGATCCTTCTGGCAGGTAACCTAATCATGTATGACAGCTATTGTTTGTACAGATGACTACAATGACTGGGCCAGACTCCTTTCTCAGCAGTCCCAGTGAGTGTCTAATGTGCTCCATTTTTTATTTTTTTTTAAGGTATACACAGTATATACCAGCATGACTTTGGAAAATTGAAGGGACAGTGTGGAAGCAACCTGCATTGCTACTGCTGCCCTTTCCTGGCTTTCTGGCAGCTCAGAAGCTTCTGGTCCTCTGGTAGAAACTCCCATGAATGTTGTCTTTTTTCTCTTGACATTACATACTCTGTTAAGACCTTTTAAAGGCTTCATCTAGGTCTTCTGCTACTTCTCTTCCCAAGTTTCAAAGGGAATTTCATCTAAAGGTCTAACGTTTTACTGATAGATTACCTTAACAAAAAACCCGATTAACTTATTACAGTAGAACTTCATCTACTGGCTCCTCTATTTAAAAAGTAGGACAAACAAAAAGGGAAAAATTTCTCCTTTATGACTTTCTTGAATGCGTTCAATGTCCTGCAACAAAATATTCCCATGATAGGGTAATTCAACTCCCCTTGCTATTGTATTTGAGGCTGTATTGTTCAGTTACCCTCCACAGAATCACAGAATCACAGAAT
>NW_010135277.1:0-1692 GCF_000699245.1 Pterocles gutturalis
ATTATTAATAATAATAATTTATTTTAATTGGGACAAAATTAAAAGAAAACTTAAGTACCTAGAAGAGGAAGTCTTCAGGGATAGGACACAACTCACCAATGACTGGTAGTCGATTCCAAACCCAAGAAATTCACATAAGCTCTCTCTAATCATGAGAGAAGTGTAGGCATCCCAGTGTGTTGACCACAAATCACAAGCTAGGTCTCCAGGAGGCCTGATGATGCCTTTCTCCCTCACTGACTATGGTGTACCATATATGTTTTGCATAGACTAAATACGGAGCTTCCGGACAGCTAAGCAAGCAAAATCTGAGAGTATGTGATTAAGGGTAAAACTCTCATTCATGCCCCAAATGGCTGCCTAACACTGATGTTGCACCTAAAAGTACGGGTATATATACCAGCCAGAAAATTAGAGATCACTGTGACAGGAACATTTAAAAGACTGATAAACCAGGCCAGTTTCAAACTTCAAAACAACACTTCACCAGATTGCCGCTCATTAACAATACACATTCCGAGTCGTTACTTCTTATTCACTGTCAATCATTATCAGCACGTATTCGAAACATGCAGTCCTTAACAATCACATCCTAAATGAGCTGTGACTACACAGTGCTACTGAACTGACACAGTACAGTTAGCTGGCTGACAGCTATGGACCTTGATAGTTTTAGCCATCTAGGCTGGGATGACCATGTCCAAGAGCTCTTCAGTAAATAGTCATCAAATATCTATCAGGATTTCAATACACACAAAACTTAAGATCTTGCACAAAGTATTAACTCAAAAGCACTTGACACAGAATTTTTGTAAAAACAAGTTAACTGTTACTTATTGAAATTTGGAATTTTACTTCTGCTACAGTCAAAATATCCATATGAGCAAAAATGAGACACCTCTCCTATGTGGAGCCAGGAATTTATTTTTAGGTTAAATAAAATCTTAACAAGCTTGATTGTGGTGAAGATGTCCCTTCCTCCTCAGCTGCAGTGAGGTAGATTCAATTTTGCCACTCTTGGGGTTCAAGTTTGAGTAAAATAATCTGAGAAATCATAGAAACACTTTAACAATCATGTGAAGAAACAACATCTCTGGGCAATAATTCAAAATGTAAATGACATACTGGTTGACCAAATCCTTTCAGTTCTGGTTGGTTTTCACTGACTTAGTCAGAAAAGGAGCAGAACCAACCTTTCATGTTCACTTTTCTAATGATCTTGGATCACAGAATCACAGAATGTTAGAGATTGGAAGGGATCTCAAAAGATCATCTAGTCCAATCCCCCTGCCGGAGCAGGAACACCTAGATCAGATCACACAGGGACGCATCCAGGCGGGCTTTGAATGTCTCCAGAGAAGGAGACTCCACAGCCTCTCTGGGCAGCCTGTTCCAGTGCTCTGTCACCCTCACTGTGAAGAAGTTTTTTCTCATATTCAAGTGGAACCTCCTATGTTCCAGCTTGAACCCATTGCCCCTTGTCCTATCACTAGATGTCACAGAGAAGAGCCTGGCTCCATCCTTCTGACACTCACCCTTTACATATTTATAAACATTAATTAGGTCACCCCTCAGTCTCCTCTTTTCCAGGCTAAAGAGACCCAGCTCCCTCAGCCTTTCCTCATCAGGGAGATGCTCCATTCCCTTAATCATCTTCGTGGCTCTGTGCTGGACTCTCTCCAGCAGTTCTCT
>NW_010135278.1:0-12458 GCF_000699245.1 Pterocles gutturalis
AAAAAAAAAAAAAGATCATGCAAATGGTCACAACATATGTTTCTCGCATAGCTAAATACAGGAAAGAACACTGCCTGGTATTCAGTGGCCTCAGCTTTATCGACACAGGGCTTCATGTTATGGACCAGAGATCTAGTTTGACATCCTCTCACACTCCAGAAGATCTGCCTATTTAAATAATTCAGGCAACTAAGCCATGGTCACACACAGTTGGATTGATAAACCTAGGCAGTCCTTGAATGATTTGACAGACTGAATGGCATGAATGGTTCTCATTACAGAATTTGGCTTTCTGCTGCTGCACACTTCAGACCTACACGAGCCATTAACAAGAAATGTGATGCCCCATCTAGATTGTCTGAAAAGGTGCAGGATCATTAAGAACTCTCTTCATCATTTAGATGGAGACAGCCTAGCGCTAAAGCAGAAGCATTAAGTACTGCCATTCAGATATGAAGAATTAAAGTATTTCTTCTCAGTTAGCTCAGAAATATTTCTAGTAATTCACACATTCATCCGAACAGGATTTCTTAAGAATGGGTATAGAACAACAGAAATAACAAAAACCAGACTAAGAATTTCCCATTTGTGGTAACATGCCTGCTTGCTTATTACTGTATTTTGCAGAATTAGACAGCAACATGACTGACTCAATCTGAAGAATACTCCAACAAACATGCCAACAAAAGCAGTGCAGTAAATTTATGCTACCAGTATTTTCCTTTCAAGCACCACAATTAGGCTGCGTCAGTTAAGTATACCGACACATGGATGAAAATAATTGAAAATATTATAAATAATTTAACTGCACTTATCTTGTTCCATGCTTTTTTATCAATGCTTTGCATAAGGACCTATTCTTATGCATCTGTGGGATAGAAGCAGAAACACAGTACAGATCTGTGAAGGCTGAGAAATAGTCTTTAGGAAACTTTGCCATTTGAATAGACTTTGGCCCCAAAAGCTTGTGAATAGCTGTCTTACACCACTTTCAAAGAGAAACATCTCTCTCTTACCCTTGTTAAATTTTTAACTGAAAAAAACCCCAAAGAAAATATGACCCTCCATACTGACTAGAAACAAATTCAGTGGTCCCACAGATGAACAGTAAACAGCATGTAGTTTGTGAACTACTCACCTAAGTATCACGTAATTGTACAAAAGTACATTACTTAAATTCCTCACACTTAATATGGAGATGTAACTTAATGAAGGCAGAAGAACCTACAAACCCAAGTTAAGCACAAATCTTTTATTTTATTTATTCCCCTCTGCCATTTGTCTCTACCCCTAATGTACTGATACTGTTGCTCTAGGTTACACTGAACTCTAGACATACTCATTTTAAAACCCAGAGCACTCCAGAGACCCTCTGTTTAAAACACAGCCATGCAGGAACTGTACTACCAAGCAGAAGAACCACTAAACTGCATCAAGGGAGCAGAAAGAAGTAGGAGAATTGCAAACTATCTTTACCATCACAGACACTGTAATATTAGCTCTGCAAAGATTTTACGCTTACTTTGTTCTTGCATAGGCCAATGGTGCTTCCACTTCAGTGGAGGCTGCTGAGAAACTTGTCATAGTATTGGAGAAGGAAAAAAAAGAAAAGAGACAACCCCCTCTGGTAATTCCACCTTTCAAACTAGCTTTAAACCTGGATATAATTATCTCAATCTTATGACAGAGATCTAAAAATTGGAACTGTGGTGCATTTTCCAGACCTCCATAACAAACTCCCTCCGCACTCACAAAATGCACAAGAAGCCTAAGATGTTACACTCTCTTGGGACTTCCTAAAGTTTCTGAATCATGCCTTTTAAGTTTCAAAACTTCCTGCTGGCTTTTCTAAAAGCATTAAGAGCTAAATCACAACAAATGAATTACACTGCAGGTACCAAGATAAATCTGTCAGGATATAGAGACAAGCAGGCACCAGCTTGAAGCATACAGCTGAAAATTTCATTGATGAGCTACACTTCAGGAAGCAACCTCTGTGCACTGCTTTCCTCTTGCTGCTTCTCCACCACTGGGACCAGTGCAGGCATGCATTTCTAAAGTACTCCTCTCTTCCCTCAGAACTCGATAAAGTTGATTTAAATCAAACAAGCTATCCCGGGCTACACCAAAAGAAGTGTGACCAGCAGGTCAAGGGAGGTGATTCTGCCCCTCTGCTCCACTCTCCTGAGACCCCACCTGGAGTAACGCATCCAGCTCTGGGGCCCCCAACATAAGAAAGCCATGGACCTTTTGGTGCAAGTCTAGAGGAGGGCCACAAAAATGATGAGAGGGCGGGAGCACCTCCCATATAAGGACAGGCTGAGAGAGTTGAGGTTCTTCAGCCTGGAGAAAAGAAGGCTCCAGGGAGGTCTTATAGCAGCCTTCCAGTACTTCAAGGGGCCTACAGAAGAGATGGGGAGGCACTCTGTATCAGGGAGTGCAGTTATAGGACGAGAGGTAACGGTTTTAAGCTGAAAAAGAGGAGATTTAGATTAGACATTAGGAAGAAATCTTTTCCTGTGAGGGTGGCGAGACACTGGAACAGGTTGCCCAGAGAAGTTGTGGATGCCCCATCCCTGGAGGGGGTCAAGGCCAGGCTGGCTGAGGGTTTAAAAAATTTGAGCGACCTGGGCTGGGGGAGGTGTCCCTGCCCATGGCAGGGGGGTTGGAACTTGATGACCCAAACCATTCTGTGATTCTACCTTCAGCTATCTACAGCAGGGTTTTCCTCATCATTGCAGAAGCAGAGGTGTACATTAATGAGAGGGAAGAAGTGGCAGATTTCTTAAGGAACTCCATTCACAAGGGCTTGCATCTGTACTCAGGCAGCCATGCCAGGGTGGCAACAGCCCAGCTGAGCTGCACACCATAGCTCAGCTCTCTGACCAGAAGAGCTAGTCCGCTCCCACACTGCAATCAAACTGTACAGCCGACAGACACTCAAAAGTTCCCTGTTTAACTGGTGAGGTATCTGGTCCAGCATTTACAACCTAGATCAGACATTCACAAAGAGTAGCATACCCTGAAGTAATTGTATGCTATTCTTGATACAAGATACATGTCTCTAGCTTCCAAATCCATCCAGGCAGAGGCTTTCATCCAGCCTGCAGGAATGTACACCTCCTGCCAACAGAACATACACTTCCAGATCAGAATGTGAAAAGAAAGGGAGGACTAAACTGACTGACAATGGGAAAAACTAGGGAGCTGAGACCAAAGGTAGATGATGTTTTGCAGCTGGGACACAAGTTTGGGATAAGAACATTAAAAAAAGCATAACTTAGGTACTACTGCAGATGTGACCCTTGCAAATTATGAAGTTTTAAAAAGTATTTTTAAACAAATACTATCTATCTATAAATCTACACATGCACTTAACATTAATGCCACCTAGTTTAGGGGTACTAAAGCCTCCAGGCACTGGATGTTCTCATCTGATGTCATCGTAGGTAGGCAATTAGTTCAGAGTCCAAACTGGAAACACCCTACTTAGCTTTTCAGCTTTTTGATTTAGCTTTTTTCCTTAAACAAAATAAGGGCTAATATTCAAAAGCTGTCATGTTTTTTCAAATCACTTAAAGAAACACTCTGAAATAAAAATATATATAGTCAGATAGTAAAATACCACTGAATCAACTACTGAAACAAATACAATCAAAGACCTACATTTTATTCTAGATGCCTAATACAGATTTATAAAAAAAAAAAAACCCCAAGATGCCACAAACTATTAGTATCTGATGGGCAAGAACTAAAATGCTTGGCCAAGTTTTAATTTTTACACCCTACACAACCTCAGTCATGATACTGAAGAAATCTAAGACTTTAGTCAAAAGCACTAGCTGACACCCACCAAGAATGACAAGGTAAAGTAAATGTCCTGGCCTTCCCCCTCAAACTATGCAAAGGGAAGAGAACAAAAAGCTGGTTTTTAACCAGGCTAGGTTTAGAGCTTCGGATTCCTCTACCTCTTCTGTTCTTCTAAAATAAACCCCTCTTACATCATACTGTATGTTTCCCCAGTAAGAATTGCCTTCAACACACAATACAATCCAGAAATAATTCAGATGTAAGCTTCACACACCTTTCTCAATTAGAAGTTAAACAATGCTGCATGATTACATTAATTGAAACTTCTCTTTCCTTTTCCATTCTTCATCTAATGAATCTGTGATATGCTGATGCCTGTGGTGATGACAGCATCAATTTCAAGACTCAAGGGAAAGGTATACACCAGTTCCTTCAAAACACTTCAAAAGAATGATTTTGCTACCAAAACAAGACACAAACTACAAACATTACCAGTGAAGCCAGCTGTGCATGAAGTCTTACTGAAAGAATGAGATTATAAAAAAGTAATCCAAGAGACTTTAGAAGTATTTCTAAAGCAAACAGTGAGTATCAAACTGTAAAAAGGAAGTTTCAAATTGCTGATTTTCCTTAAATATGCTTCAACTTCCTATTTTTAAGCTCAGAAGCTTTTGTATCTAGACCATGCCAACAAGACTATTTGTGGCACTTTCTCTTTTTATTGTCTTCTGTAGTCATGAAAGCCGTGGCCTTCAGATGCTAAAACCCACACCTTTGGTTTCAGATGCTAAAATCAGTACCTTTGCTATCATCCACTGCTTGTACAAGTTTAGTGGCAGTCCACTTGACTGTAACAGAAAGCAGTTAAGCACATCAAGTCCCAAGCAGAGGACTAACAGCAATGATGAGGTTGCTGATGGTCCTCAACTTTTATTTGGTTTAAACATCACTGGATAAAAATATAGCTTTTTGGAAGGCTACCCATTCAGAATAAAGAATCACTGGTCTATTAAAACCACCAGAATAGAACACGTTTATAAATCAGATAATGAAGGGAAGTAACTAGCCTTCAGTCCAAACTGCCCTGGGATCAGTATTTGTTATCTTCTTGCTTGGCCTGAGAACCTTCCGATTTACTCAAATATAGCCTTCTGCTTTGTAGGTGCAACAACCAAGAACAAAGCCCAAAGGTTTCTGTTCCTTCCAGCAACTAATGACTGGAGAAGAGAGTATGCTAAAAAAAAAGTAAGCAAGAGACAAGCTTTTCCCTCGTTTCTACAGAACACTGTCTGAATAAAAAAAGAAAAATCTAGTCTGCAACCTGGAAACAGCACCACAACACTAAACCAGGATTTTTAGCTTCCTGTTTTGCACTAATCCAAATAATCATAACAACAGTGACTCACTGATTTTCAAGTTAAACTATATCCCTTCATCATAAACCATCTGTTTAATCTTCAGGCCTGGAAATTTTTATGTTTATGTGCTCCAATGAAAATAAATTTAAAAAAAAAACCAAACAAACAAAAAAAACCCACTGCCATCAAAGACATGGAAAATGTAATATCATTCATGAAAATATTCTGAACTTATGCATAGACTCACCTTAAATCTTTTATCCTGAAGGACTTTCTTAATGGCCACAAGCTCTCCTGAATCACAGAGTTTGGCTTGATAAACAACACCAAAAGATCCATTTCCAATCACCTTGGTATCTGTGTAGCTAACTTCTTGTGGTCGGTCTGGACCTTGTCCAGGAGTTGCCACTACTGTAGTCACTTTGCTGCCATCTTTGTCTCCTGGAAGCAAGAGAAACATCAATAATCAAAATACATGTGTAAACACGACGACCAACAACACTGAAACAGAGGAGGGTGACACAAAGGTTTAGATCAGCATGCGTATTTCAGTATTATAGAGAAAAATAAAATGCAAAGAAAACACTGAGGATATTTTTTACTGAAATTACTAAGTGGTGACAATTTTTCATATAGATTATTGCTAATAAAAATATTCCCTTTCAAAGAGCAAATAGCTCAGCAACAAAATGTGATGCACAACAAAGCAAATACTTATGTCTACATCCAATTAACATAAGTGGTAAACACAGTGTTGTTTGTATTACCAAAATGAAGCATTTCCCCATATTTTCCCATTACTGAAGAAATCAAACTGTCAGTATAACCTGTGGAGCAGCACTCTATCTTTTATAGGCATATATCTGTCAATAAAAACCAGAAGCACTGACAACGTGTCACAAACCCACCTACATGTAAAGCTTTAGCTTGCATGCGTTAGGAAACAAAACTTTTGTCAAAGCTGGCTGGGTGCATCTGAAGTGCTTGGATTTCCTTGCAAAGAACAGAAGCACTCACTGGGGCAGGGCGAGGAAGGGGGAGAAGGACAGTAACAGCACGCACTTAGCTCACATCTCAGCATGAACCAGAACGCAGACAGGGACGTGCGCTCAGGATGCGAGATCACGGTGGACGCTGCACAGGTGGCCGTGCTTTGGTGCAGATGCAGTGGCTGGGGTTCCAGAGGGCCACAGCCAACCACACACATGCACTTTCCCAGCTACTTTCCTACCAAAAGACAGAACTGGTATTACCCAGTCTAAGCACCACCGTTATCACCAACAGTGCTTCCCCTTGTTCAAAGTCTGATCTTGCTTGTAATGGGACCAAAGTTTTAGGCATTTTGCAAGCACACACTGGGCATTTATTGCCCTTCAGTTACAATGGCTCAGGTTACAACATCAAATAGAGCTGCAAGAAAAAACAGAATCTGCTGTTCCACAGCAGTCACTCTGCAACTCTACAGAACCTGCACTCAAGAAATGCTCGTCACATCTGCTTTTTAAGTAACCCTCCTTCCGTAACTTCCCCAGGCAGCCTCTTCCAGTCCTTCACTACTCATGCATTTAGAAAGACTTCTAACAGGTAGCTCAGATCACCTTTAGTGCAGTTTAGGTGAACTGCTCCCTGTTCTGCTCTCAGAAGGCAAGGAAAATGGCACAGCTCCTCCCTGCCCTCCTTCCCCCCCGACTACCCCCCTAAAATTATGTGAGTGGCTGTTGTACCATGATAGAGAAGTTATTTCACTTTGGGCAACCTGTCCCCTTACCACTGAAAATCTCTCAGGTACAGTACCCAAAAGCAGACTCTGCAGAGGAAGCTCACCTTGGCTCTACCCAGCGTGCTGGTGACTCCTCATGTCCGATTTACCACACACCTGTTTGTACAGCCCTGTACAAGCTGCAAACATTGTGCTGTGCTGCAACCTGGTTGATCCATGGTCCATTTGTGCATCAAACTCTCTTCTGCAGAGCTGCTGCCTGTTCAATTCTTGTCCACTTTCCACTGACACACCTGATTACTCTTATCAAAGCCTAATATTCTGCATTTGTCCTGACTGAACTGCAACCAAGGTTACTTAACTCTTTTGTCAGCTTGTCACATCCCTCAAGCAAAGAGTCACCACCAGAAGGATATCCATTTCATGATGCTATGTGAAGTTTACCAGTCCATTAAATATCTCATCCTAATTTTATCTTGAACCTATTATTATGATCAAACAAAATAACCAAATCATTTTGTATGCCTTTTAGGGGATTTCCAGTTGCCCATTGTTTTCCTGGGCTTCTAATGAGAAAATTAATTTGAAAATTTCAGAGTTGAGATACACATGTATCTACTACTAATTCTTCTGTACCTGTAAGATCCAGAAGTAGGTTGGCTTGGCATGCTTTGCTCTTGACAAAAATCCACATTAACTGTTACTCATCTTTTATGTTACCTTTTAGGTCCTTACAAATTGTTTGCTTTTATGCATGCAACTGCTCCATTAAACAAATGAACAAAGTAAGAAAAAAAATAAAGCACATTAGTGCCAATCACCTGCCAAGCAACACTTGCAAAATACTCATGAGAAGGTGAGATGAGAATTTACACATCTGAAGAGAAAACAGAAATCAAAAAAATAAGGAAAAACTGAAAGAGATGAATGTCTGCTCAGAGGCAGAAAGAGGAGCATAAATGGAAGGAGACTAAAGCTGCATGGAAAATTCACCCTCCTCTTTGATAACTGTAAGAAATAAGTGGAAGGAAGCCAGCAAAAGAACAAACATTAAAACTTTTTTGGTAAACAAGCTGAAAGTGTAATTCTGATAGCAGCCTTTCATTTTATTTGCCTGACTATTCTATGATTAGCATTCTAACTCAGCACATATAAATAGGCGACATCTGCTTTACTGCAACAATACTGGTCATTTAAAAGGTAATCCCCTACTTCCCTGCTTTTTCAGGCTTTTTTTTTTCCTTTTGGCCTTGGTCAAAGCCAGACTGTTGAGATTACTGTTAATGAGGTTTGTTCCTCGCTTTCCCAAAAAAATCAAGGCTACTGAACTCTTAGAGGTGAAAAAAAAAAAAAACAAAAAAACTTGCCCCTGGCAATACCAATTGAGATTTCAAACACTTGGTATCAAGAAATCTGCTCTAAGAACACCCTTCAGAGCTGCAATTCACTTAGGGGTCTCCTTGACTGCAAAGGCAAACCCTGAATTTCACACCCGGTCGCACGGTTGTTCCCAACATGGCACTGCGGTGACCCAGCCAACTTCTCCAGAGCTCAAATGAGAAGTCAATCAGCTTCACACGCTTTCCTTTATGTCCATGGAAAAATGTTTCTAACTCAACTTATTGAAACCTTCAGTGCCTAAGTGGAAGCACTGACACTTTATTTGGCTACACCAAGAATTACTTTGTTTCTTTACCAGAATGTTATAGCACATTAAGTCTCCTAAATGTTCCTCTCAGTTCCTTCTTTCAATAAATAACAGTTCTTGCAACCCCCTCCACAAAAAGACACCACTAGGATGCCAAGCTTTCAAAAAAAAAGTCTGTTAAGAGTTTCAGTTGTATTCCAGTACAGAATAGCTCACACTGAGGGACCATAGGGGTAAAATTAGCTTTGCACCTTTGACAGCTTTGATCTCCAAGAATAAAACAACTCTCTGCTTTTCCAAGTATACAAGTAACACATATTAGTATCACAGCAGCATCCAGGGGCCTCAAGTCTGTTCTGGCACTCATTGCAACACATAGATACATGTACCGTTCGGAAAGGTTATCCCAGTTTTTATTGTGTGGACAGTAAGAGTTGACTTGCCAGACAAACAGCACATAAGTAGTTCACTAAACAGCTCTTGGAAATACTGGTTTTAACCTCAGCATGACAAAAGATAGTGGAAACACCCTTTTCCAGCCATCTTCAGTACCTCCAAATTGAGACTCCTAACAGCAAACACCAAGAAGTATTATATCCCAGCAAGTCTTAATGAGAAGCCTGGACAGTTTTAATCTCATCCCTTCCACCTCTCATTTTGTTTTGGACTGTCAGACTTAGTGGCCCTAGTGGATAAGCAGGCATTGTCAAACACACAATATTCTTGACACCTTCAATTGTAGGTCTACAATACAACTAGAACACTAAGGAAGGACAAACACCAAAATACTAAACAGCCCTTGCAGAACAGCTCCCATCAGAAGAGTCCCTAGTATTTGTCCAGAAGAAGCTGTTTTCTAGGACTGACAGCAATACAAACTAGCTTTACTTGTAACAAAAAAGCAGGTTCATGTGACTCTAGAACCATCATCTCAGCAAACCACCTTTATAAAATCCAGGGCAGAAGCACAAGTAAAAATAAAGTTATAACTCTCTAATACACTTGCATTTGCACTTGGTACATGTCATGCAAACCCTTAAAGCATTTCTCCACACCATTCTGATGTTTAACATCCATGATGTGGTATTTGGGGATTATTTTGATGAAGAGGTTACTCCAGAAGTCTGATGTGCAACTGAAAACAATCCATACATTTTAATTCCCGAATGCTCTGATCTTTCTAGCTCACTTTCTACCTTTCGACATGATGACCACATGGGACAAATCACAAGCATTAGGCAAAGTCAGTGGTTTGAACGCATAGAATACTCATCAGTTTGTGGGAAGAAATGAACATACTCACTTACAAGACTACAATTTATTAGAGCATCAGTGCAAGCCTATTTTCCAGTATCTTGGTATAACTTTAGAATCGTTCATATCAACCTTTTACTTAATGCCAATGGCCATTTACCCTTTCAAGCTGAGTATCAATTCAATTTTGCACACTCAAAAAAAAAGCTGAATATATTAACTTCTTTTGTTTATACAATTCAAAATGAATATGGATCAGTATTATTTTAATTAAATATTAGTATGGTTTGGGAACAAGAGGCACGCACCTGAAAAAAAAGAAGTGGCAGATGTTTACCCAGGTGGGACAATGGATTCTGCTAGTGGACAAGCATTTTGTCACCAGCTGCAGATTCCTACCACTAGCTCAAAGCTGACCACTCTGCAAGTGTACTGCTCGTATAGTTTTTCCCAGTGCCTAAACATAGCTGTCAGTCAATAAAACTCACTTCAGCCCTAACAGACCATGAAAGACACCCTTTGCTATTGATCAGAATTGCCCCCACACCTTCTATTGAATGCTCCTGGAGAAAGTCCAAAATTACATCTGCCCTACATCCCTTCAGTTGTTTAGCTTCTGATCAAGCAGTAGAAACATGCGTTAATGCACATATAGTCAGAGATCTATGGTTCTTTTTTCTTTCAACTATATATACATCCTCTTCCTCCTCTTCTATATGTTTTGAAGTTGAAGGGATGAAACAATGAATTAGCAGGATGTTTACAGCTGCTTTCTTCCTACCTCAAACACAACCTCAAATACTTTGCACTGCCTACAGACTGCTTGCCTCTTTTTTGATTTTACTTATCTCCTCTTGCTTCCCTCTTCCAATTGCTACACTCCTTGCTGACATGTTCACAGGTCCTCCCATCAAATGTTAATTAGGTTGATTTGAAGTCCTAAAAGAAAACCTCACAGACCTACAACACACTCTCCACAATGTCGGAGGTCATGTAGCTGTTAATTCAGATATCGTCACTGATCTGGTTTAATTCTCAGTGTTACCTCCCTATTAAGATATGGCCCAATATTAAGTCAATATTGACTACTTCTCCCCTTCCCAATTCTAAGGCTTCTCCACCCTCTTTCTTCTTAATTTGCTCAATGTTCAATACAGTCAACAAGTCTCTTCCACAGAAACTCCACACGGCTGGATCTAGCCACTGCCAATGTAAGTTACAACCAACAGCTGACACAACTATCTCTAGAGAAATGAGTGACCAGAAAGGGATGAAA
The DNA here is from genome assembly GCF_000699245.1 of Pterocles gutturalis. NCBI lineage: Eukaryota > Metazoa > Chordata > Aves > Pterocliformes > Pteroclidae > Pterocles > Pterocles gutturalis. The sequence goes on from NW_010135278.1 coordinate 11,067, forward strand.
GTCTATCAGAACTGCATTGGGCTTTTTCAGTCATTGATAATTGAGAAGGTCGAAATATCTGAATACTGGACGAAAAAAATGTCTTAATAGAAAGCACAATAAAAGTTATCTGGTAGGATCTGATGCCAACCATCAGTTTAGGCTATGAAACAGAACACCTGGCTTCTTAGGTATCTGTTCATGGCATGTGAAGGAAGGAGGTAGTCATCAGCTGCTCTGAAAGTCTTCAGTGTGAGTAACATATGCTTGAGGCAATACACTGTCAGCAGCAGAAATAACAGTGCTAGATGACATTTTTATAATTATTTTCCCTACTACATTTTTTAAAAGGTTAATTTCACAAAAAGCTAATAATTATGAGCCAGTACAGGGAAGAAAGTATAAAGTTGTTATCTATGAACTGGTTTACTAGACAGCTTCCCTTCTTCAGTGAATTGCACGAATGTTACCTCGTGGGAGACACTAGAAGATAGAAATGAACATCTTTGAAATTTCAAAAATAGCTCAGGTCAAATACTGAACAAAAACCTGTAAGTGTGCCAATCATCATCCAGAGAGGCAGAAGCATTCACTAAACAAATAAATAAATAAATACACACACACTTGTTTTAGGCACAGGAAATGTCATCTGACTTCTTGACTGTAACTGAATACTGCAATAAAAGAGCAGCCATCAGATGTTATTTAAGATCAGAAGAATCTCCAGTTTGTATCCAAGGATTTTGGAAGAGCTAGCTAAGAGTCTGAGAGTGATGTTGATTTTTGAAAGGAATCAGAACACTCTGACAATTTCAAAGGTGGATAAGATGATCCATATGATCCTATAAATTTTACAACAATTTCAGATTAAGTACTGTACCATCTACTTTGATAATGAATAAAGAAGCAGTAAGGTGGTTTATAGAGACTGGAATGTTGGACTCGATACTGTTAAAGAAATTACAGGTTCATTTGCGGGGGGGGGGAATAAAGCATTGATACAAAAGCACTGTGACTTCTTGTCATGGGTTAAAGTTAACTTAAAGTTAACTCTTAATTTTTTTTTCTTCTCTCTCCCTCTTCTTCATAAATAGCTAGCAAGAGGCTGTGTTTTGGATTTAGGCTCAGGAGAAGCTGATAAGACCGATGTTTTGTTCTGCTGCCAAGGTCAGCAGACGAGCAAAGAGGCACAGCCGGTTGCTAGCATAGGATTTGCCCTTATGTTAAAATTGAAACTCAGAATAGCCAATGATATTCCATAACATGCACGTCATTCCCAGTATATAGGTAAGAACACCCGGAAGAGTGCTCTCTTTTGCCTTGGCTCTGCTTTCGGTGCTCTCTCCTGGCTCCGCATCGCTCTCCAAGGCCTTTCCCCCCTTCTACCGCCTGGGATGCTCAAATCGTTATCTC
>NW_010135279.1:0-7989 GCF_000699245.1 Pterocles gutturalis
AGAATAAGTTGTTCCATCACCTTTCCAGCTTTTTTCAGCTTTAAATCTCCTGAACCCACAGACTAAGTTTAGAGAATAATAGAAGGCAGCTTTTAGCCCCATTTTTTAAATCTCTCCACTGGTATTTGTAGTGCTATTAAAATAGACCGTGGATGGTTTTGGTTGTGTTGTGAATCCTGCTGTGATGAAAGTTTGCTTTCAAACTTAGAAAATGTGTCCTTCCACAAAGTTCACAGTGCACAACTATGATATAATAAAAAGGAAGCTAAATATTTCTGATTCCCCTTTGAGAGCATGAGTAATCCCATCTGAAAGAAAAGAAGAAAAAAGAAATTACCAGTACAAAGTCTGTAGCTAAATGTTTGCTCAAATACATCAGCTCAGCTGACTGATAGAACGTGTTGGTGCATTTGAGAAAATTGCTGTCCAGTTTAAAGTAATTGTGGGGTTTTGCTTATTTTTTTCCTGTGCTCAACTGTTGCTGGTCCCATTGAAATGAAACATTAGAATCCCTCACAGTGTACTTTGGGCTTCGCTTTCTTATGGTTTAGATTAGGTAACTAGGTTAGTAATTCAGAGTGATTTTACTCAGTGACTTATAACAAAATTCTTATCCGTGTTTGTTCCCCAAAAGAGTATAGTATTGGTTACATTATAAATTCAATAAAAAACTGTTAGTATTTATAATTCAAATTATTTCAATAATTTGAATAACAATTCATGACGTTCAGTTTTGGGTGTTTTGAGGAGTTCATTTGAACAATGAGTTAAATCTGCTTCTTTGCTTCTTAAGGAAACTGGGAAAATTTATTAAGAAGCAGATGCAGATTCCTGTTTCTGCACTAATCAAGCAACTGTGTTATTGATAGCATGCAGAAGGCCAGCCTTGTCAGATTTACATCTCTTTTAAGGTGTCCTTGGAAGGGAACTTTTTTGTATGTTACTTTTAGCTACCTTTTGCCAAGTGTCTGGCGTGTGCTGAAGCATCTGTCTTTTCTTCCAGAATGTAATGATCTTCATATTTTGAAACCATTATTCTCTGTGTTGGTTATGGTGACAGTTGCTAAACTAAGAACACCACTAAATCAGTTGTTGAATTCCCAAGATTCTGGAGGTGATGTGTATACTGCTTGAGTGACAGTGCCATCTCCAAAGGGAGTCAATGTGGAGTTAAAACAAGCACTGTTTATGGATTGTAGGATAGCACAGGCTTTGGGGCCACATGGTAAAATGTTTTCAATATAGATTTTAGGTCTTAGACACTTATGTGTTCCTTATTCCTATGATACCTGTGCATCTCAAAACATACCTTCCTCAGAAATTCCTAAGATAGGAAACTTTTATTAGCCTGTTGTGATAGGTGAGAAACCCAAAGTTAGAAGAGACAGTGGTTTGACCAAGGTAACGTAGCTACTCTGTGGGAGGAAGCAACTGAAGCAGTGTCCTAATTTTTGGCACATTCTTCCTCTTTAGTCAACTCTGTTTTACTTCATTCTGCCTAGAAAATAGAAGAGGAGGAAAGACAAAGGGGTGAAGAACTAATAAGGCAGCAGGAAGAAATCCGAGCAAAAGAGTTGTATCTGAGCCTCAAGCAAGCGCAGCAGCATAGTCAACACAGTGATGATGACCAGGAGTGGGAAGAACAGTGTGAGTAAAATTACCTTCACAGGATTAATGTATATCTTAAAGCAAATAAAAGGAGACTTGTAGAATGGAAAAAGAGATTGCCAAACATCATCTACCTAAAGCAATGCACACAAAATGCTAAATTATTTTGCATGAAATTACCAGCTTGAACTTAAAAACAGAAGTTACTGTGACTTTAAGAATTTCTGTTTTCTTTCTGAATAAGAATCTATGTCAAAGCCTTATAGAAAATTTTTCATGTATAGTTACTGAGATCATTAATTTTTATCTAATGTGCTTAATTAACAGTTTTGGCTTAGTAATAATAATTCTAGACACAGTTATTTCAACAGCTTGTACTCAGCTATCTCTGAAGAGGTAAAATCTGTGTTCATCTGTATTTTAATTACTTCCATATGGTGATGGGGTCAAGCTATGTTATCAGCACTGAAAGTCACTTCATTTCAAAAGAGTACAGTAAATACTTAGATTGTCACACTGAAAAAAATCCTTATGATGGTCTCACTCTATGGAGATGCTGTTCCTTTTTGGCAACCCTGAAATTATTAATCATTGTGACTGATTTTAAAATACATTAGCAATTTTTAAAAGCCTATAAGGAAAAGAACAAATATATTACTATATATGTATACATACATACTGTGGGTAAGTAAAGGTCCACATTATAAGTAAATAAGATGTAACAGGTTATTGTGAATAAAATGTACATCTACTTCACCTGGAGTCTATTGTATAATTGGCTTTAGAAGTAGGAAATTTTTTTTACAGTAAGAATTGTGCATTTTTTATTGGGGAAGAATATTTTTTATTTGTCACATCTATACTGTTTTGATTTCTCTTTAGAAAAATGAAGTCTCATGACTGGAAAGTTTTAGCTCATGTGGGGTTATTGTATTAATTACATGTAACACAAAGGTTGATCAAGTAATAATAAAAATGGAGTTTTAGGGAGCTAATAGTCCACATGTGCTACATGAAATACCTCACAAAGTAGGAAAAAATTACTGTTGTAGTGTTATTTATTTCCTGACACAAGTAAAAGAAATGCTTGAAAATATGCAGTGAGTTTATTTTATGGTTTTGGTCATCAGCTCAGGAGTTCCTGTAGACTAATTACTGAGGTCCTGTAACCTGGGATTGATGTGATGGTGAATTATCCTGTACAACATGAATTAAATCTATGTAAGGTACACTGGTGCCATTTTCCAAGCTCATTGCGGGCTATGCTCATTTTTTATCAATAAAACCTCTATATATTACACTGTCAATAAAGAGAAGGTAATTATTTCCTGGAGAATTATCTAAAGCCAGGAATACATTTTTATTTGGAGAGGAAACTGTAGCTTTCTGTATTCTAGGTGTTTAAGAGCAGGGAGGATTGGGGAAAAAATAGCCCTTTAGTTTTGTTGCAAATTAAGCATTGTCAATTAGCAGCAGCTGGCAACCTAGCATAGAGGATGGTATTATGTAGTTTAGCATTTCTTTGATGGCAGATAAGGAAAAAAAATACATTTCTCACCATGTTATTAAAAAAACCCAACCAAACAAAACCCCGCAAAACCAAACCAAAGCAAACCAGCTTATCTTTACATTGAAATTGACAATAAACCACAGTACTATAAAAATTACTGAAGCCAGCTATTGTTTTCTTACTACTGCATTAAAAATGTGACTGAGATTTTAAATTGTTGTCTCAGTTTTCTCAAGGAATACTGGTTGAACAGGGACAGATATCAGAAATGCAATAGAAGAATTATGGGAGAAGGCAGAGAGGAAAGCAACAAGCTATGAAAATTTTTGACCGTGATTTCTGCAACGGCATTCTTGGTCTATCAAAACACTTTTGACTGTATTGTATGCTGATGAATATCATCTACTACCAGTACTTTTTCTTGGGTAACCTTTGGAGAATTCTGTATGCTCTGAAGGAGTTCTATCACCTTAGGTCTGTGTGCCTCAATACCTGTAGGCTTGTCTGCTTGTGGTCAGAAGGGTGACCGACTGCAATAATTTCAAGGAATCTAGTCTGGTCACCAATAATAGTGCTGCCATGGCAAAACAAAAGCTCAGCACCTTCTAGCTGGCGGCAGCACAGTTGGGTTTTGCAGCCTACTATAAAGTCTGTGCTACCAGAGTTTATGGTGTTATCAGTAATTGATTTAGCATTAAACTAACTGCAGACTAATGACTATCACATCCTTGTTTATCCTCTTATGCTTATCTCAGTGTCTCAATTTATTCCAGCTGGTTTGTGGGCTTCGAACTGTGTTCCATTAGCAAATGGGTGTGACAATTTAAGATATGAAGATGCAGTGTTTAGTGCCTTATCTGAAAACAGTTCCTGGCTGGTTTAAAGTATGCCGTCAGAGTTTGCATTGAGCTTCCTGAGGAATGTTAATATCTTCCATTTCCTTAACTTTGCTGCAGAAGCCAGAACCTGCAGGAGACAGGACATAACAAATATTTGGAAGTGGGAACATCTGAATTTTCTGTGGAATGAACAGGTTCACCAGATTTTCACTTCTGATTTCAGTCGCAGATTTTTTTTTTTTCCTTTTTATGGTAATCCTTTAGTTTAGTCTTCAAATATTTTTTTGGGACACTGAGAGGAAATTTAGCCAAATCAGGCAAAGCTATCCACTCATCATTTTTCTAAGCAATAAACAAATTAATGAACGCATAAGAGAGTTGCAAGAAGATGTAATATTAACAACTTTTGTCCCTACACACCTGCAATGGAAACCCTACTGCCCATTAGGAACAGGGCCAGGCACCTTTGTGTCTTATCTCCTTGAGGTCAGCCCTTCATATTCAATGGTGCTGGGCGGTCAGTGAAGACGAACAGCAGTGCTAGAGCAGGTATTGTGGAGAGCGACTCTAGCAATGATATTGATGACACTACTAATTTATTTAGTAGATGGAATTTAGAATGTGATGAGGATTCTTCTCTCCTCATCACATTAACCTTCAGCTGTTCATTGCCAAGGCAATAAGCAAAGAGTTGCTAATATTAGTTTCTGCTGTTTGGTTCAGTTTGCTTCTGCTGTTTGCCTGCTTGTGCCAAATAACAATAAAAGCCCATAGAACCGCTGTGTTAATTGAAATACATAATTTTAGTGCTTTTTAACATACTAAGTGACAAATGTAGAATAGCTTGTGGAATCAGTACTAAAAAAAAAATTATGTTGTAAGAGCAATTATACACTTTGATTTCATACAATGAATATATGTTGGGTTGTCATAGAGGGCAGTTGTGAGTTAATATGTGGAACAAGTATATTGTTTGGCAAATGAGAAGATTAATAGGGTAAAAGACTGATTCAGAGAGTCTACTGTTCAAAGTTCTTATTCTTTGAAACTGAGAAGTCAGAACTAAGGCTAAGCTTGGATAGAGAAGAGTATATATCCTTATTAGTTTTGGACCTTTCTACAGGCTGTTTCATTTTGTAGGTTTCTAGAGTATTCACCAAACAGTACCCTAAGTTACAGTCTCTAAGTGTGAACTCTCTTTTTGAGAGCAGAAAAGGAATCTGCAAAACATAATAGGAAGTCCTGAAGCATAAATATTGCAATATTCTGAATTAATATTGCAAAATGTGTTCTGTTAGTACACTTACAAACCTCTGCAAACTGCATCAAGCAATGAAGTGCTCAGATATCATCTGACCAGCTGTACTCACCTGCAGACAAAAATGACTCCAGTAAAAAAGTAAATAGAGTTGAGTGACTTGATCTATTCTTATGCCTTTCCTTAAGTACCCACTTTTGGTCTCTGTTGGAAGTGGGATACCAGGCTGACCCATTATAACTTCTTTTATACCGTCATATTTTTATGTTCTTCTACAAACTACGTCTATGAATGTTTTTGTCTGAATTTTAAAGGAATTTATGTTTGGTACTTATCTTCCACAGAAATTCAAGTGAGTGAGTTTACTGGCAGGAGCATTTGATAAAGTGCTGAATTTTAAAGTGGTTCGTCCCTAGTTCAGCTATGCATTAACTAAGCAAGTGCTCAACCTTAAGTATGTGCTCACGGAACTTCGATAGGTCTTGGAGTGCATTGTTGAATAGGGATGGGATTATTCACTTGCTTTCAGATAAAAAGGTTGCTGAACGGGAGCCATATTGCAGAGTATTTGTGGGAAGTTATTTTCCAATTAGGAAAGGGAAAAACACTTTGTGATTTGTATGTGCATTCAGAAAACTTGAAGATTGACTTTATTAAATAGTCATTTTGAATTGCTCATAAACAAGCTTCAAAGAATTATTAACAAGGGTAAACAAGCTGAAACAAAATAATTCAAAAATGAGGATGCATATTCATAGCACATGGGGTTTTTTTTCTGCTTTCACATAGCTCTGACTGTAACTCACAGCTCTTCAAAAGCGCAAAATCGATAATACAATATAACGAGTTCCTAGTCTTTCAAAAACTATGTGATCAAGTTCAGCTGCAGCACAGCATGAATTAATCCTCATCTGTATCAAAAGATTTGGTATTAGAACTTTCTCAGGGCTGCTAGTAGGGAGTTTCCAATCCCACATGAAAATATGAAAGGCAATCTTGCATTGTCACTCATAAGACAGCTGAGGTTAGCAAAGAGGAGTAGTAGAGTCTCATAAACTGCTCAAGGAAAACAGAGCAAACTGCAGTTGGGGACATATGGGATCATAAGAGCTATTGCATGCACAAGCTTTGTGGTTTCTTCATTGTTGTTAGAGTATGTTCACACTGCAGGTCAAGTAGACATGTCCAAGGTGGCTTTAAGCTGTTTTTTTCTAGTAATGATAGCCATCTAATCATGACAGCACAGACCTCAGTCTGGATATTTTTGCCAGTTTTCCGGGAGCATTTGGCAACCTATTTTTGGCCTGCTCTACTGCAGCTACAATCATATTGACACCTAACCTATATAAACAGTTCAGGCATTTCTACACAAGTTATGGTGCTATTAGGGCAGAAGTGTGCTTAATTTTATGAGTGCTGAAGCAGGATGTACCTGTTGTTGGTATCATCAGTACCTGAAGAGAAAACTGGTCGTGGAGGATGGCCTTATGGGACCTGGCTGAACTGTGAGCTTAAGAAATCAATCAAATTTATATTGTCCCACTCTTGTCAGTCCTGACATTATTCTGTAATATAAAAGGAAGACAAAATGTAAATTATTATTTGTAGTAGTTCTTGATGCTAGTTATATGGACCCATGGTAATGATTCAGACATTTTTAACAATGGAAAATATCATTCAGATATCTGATCTCCCTACTGAAAATATTGACTTTTGAAATTAATGCTTTGCACAGGGGTCATGTCAAAAGTACATTTACTGTAAATGGACAGCCAGTCAAGAAAAGTAATCTGTTCCTACTGAAGACAGTACTAGAAGTCCTTACTACTTTTGCTTTCTTATTGTGAGAAAGGCTATGATGTGTCCTGAAATACAGGTAATGCAGAATCTGTGGCTTATTCAATCTTAGAATATTTATGCTAGACTTGATACAGACATAAATTTATTTCTAGTAAGATGGTTCAGAGTCAAAGAGAGAAATATGAATATTCACTAAATTATATTGTAAGAAAAACCTGCTACAGAAATATGTCCAGATTTACCTTCAGATTTTGATTGACTTTCTCAAGGTGGATAAATTTGGGGGAGGTGTCAGTATGGGAGGACAGTTCATGTGGCACACATCGTCTTGTCTGGAGTATAATGGGAAACCTTTTTGCAGGTTCCTGACTACAATGGCTGGATGAATCTTTAACCACTGTGCTATTTCCAGACACCAAAACCAGTTATTGATGCCAGTGATTTTGATTATTTACCCAAGACAAAGTCCCTTTACAAGTCAGAGAGTTTTGTAAGAAACTTGGGATGCTATAGGAACAGAGATCCACAGTAGGAGCTGGACTAGACAACTCCTGAAGATAGAGGAATGTGAGGAAAGAGAGAGAGGTTTCTGGGAATAGCTATAAAAAATGGGATAGGGAGAAAATTTTGACTCCAGTAATAAGAAAAAAATGGATTAAAAGACACTATGTGTCCCTATGGTCAATGATACAATTCTTCAGATATTTCAGTGGGGAAATTTCTATAAAAGTTCTTCATCATGTTAAAGAGATGTTTGTGTGTGTATATTTATATATATATATATAAAAAATCTATATGCATGCATTTAGATATCTATGACATGCAGCCTTCCCTATCCCAACTTCTATACAGACACATATACACCTGTATGGGTATATACATATATGTTAGCATGTATAGAATCATAGAATGGTTTGGGTTGGAAAGGACTTTAAAGATCATCAAGTTCCAACCCCCCTGCCATAGGCAGGGAC
>NW_010135280.1:0-4138 GCF_000699245.1 Pterocles gutturalis
AGGGGAGGGAGGAAGAGGGGAATTCAGATTAGGGTAAAAAAATTACTAAGAATTTGCTTTAAGAGGATTTGAGGAAATGTCTGCAAACATCAATAACAGAAAAAATTATAACAATACTTGAAAGTCTGTTATAGTGAAGATGAAAAAGAGACTGCAACAATAAAAACTACAGCAAGGAAAAAAAAAAAAAGGAAAACAAACAACAATCACTATTAGAAGTGAGAAAATGTAGAAAACTTGCCCCGGAAGCTGGAGACTAGGAAATAAGCTTCTGTGTGAATGGAGGCCAACAGTAATGTCAAGGGAAATTACTAGATGAAGACAAGCTATTGATGCAGAGTAAGTGCAAAGTCTTCAGTAAGTACACGGGCATTTGAAAATGTAGCGGATGAACAACCAAAATACACATTTGCAACAAGAGTATAAGTTGTATATGGACTAAATATTTTAAAATCAACATCATTAGCTAGCTAATGCTAATTTAAACAAGTCTTGGAATACTGAGGAAATTTCAAAACATTAGAGAAGTGCTAATATTATGCCAATATTCAAAAAGTGAATGATGACCCAGGTAACCCTCAACCAGCTGTCCTGACACCTATCCCTGATAGATCAGCTAAAACAACAAAAAGTTGATACAGGATTTGAGCAATAAAGTATTAACAGATGAGAACGTAATTGATGCCTACCAAGATGGTGTTACATAAAATAGGTCATGCCACACAAACCTGATTTAATTCTTTGAGGTATTACAAATTTGGTTGTTAGGGCAACTGCACAGATGCCATGTCCTCCGTTCTACCTGTCCAGAGCCTGGCTGTCGTGAAGGCTCAGAGCTACTGGGCAGTCTGGTGTGCCGTGTGCGGAACATCAGGAATCACTGATCACCAGAGCAGGTAAAACAATTTCAGCAGTGCATTTATTCACTGCAACTTTGTTACCCAGCCCCTGAACACACTGCAGTGGTTACAGAAATCTCTTCAGTGATGGTGGAATTGGTCAGGTGCTGTCAGAGCTGTGTCACACATGTTTTGCATTAGGGAAGCAAAGAAATATTAAACTGTGATGGCCCCCATTCACCTGGAGACACTTGCAGAGCACAGAGCACATGCCTAAGTGTCCCAAATTTTGAATGCTAACTAGGTTATTTTAAAAGAGAGAAGAAGAGTCTTGCATAGAGAACGCTCTGATAGCTCTTTTTCAGAAATGAGATTCACAAACTACCTGGATCCTTTTTGCAGTTAGGGAAATAATTACTTTATGCAATATAATTTGCTTAAAACCATGACAATTTTAACTATAGTTTAAGGCTAAATGACTGTTCAGCAAGACAGCTGGTAAAATTCTCCCTGTAATAAGACTGAAGCAATGTAAACAAGCCCAGCCCATTTAGGGTTTTCAGTTAATATAGATGTCAAATACTTATTTCAATATCTCTGAATTTCCCAAACCATTAGACATTTCTCTCCCTTATAAATGTATTTATAATAAATGTCATCCTTCATCATCTAAATCTACAACATATGTCTGTCCTAAATCCCTATAACTGATTATGTTTGAATATAAATTAACCTCAGGAGAAACATCACCTAATTTGTTGAAGTACTCCAGGCACCTGTAACACAACCTAATGAAGAACTCCTGCTGCAGCAGAGCTTTAAGGACCTCCAGGCCCCATTTTCTTGTTACTTGGAGGATGGCTGGTCTTAAGAAAATGCAGCCTGAAGCAGCCAAAAGTGATAGTGCTTCACCCTTTAAAATAAAACGTGCCCTGAAGTTTTTTCTCTGCTCTGCTGGGCTCCTGTAGTGGCTGTGCCCTTCTTAAAAGTAAGATGTTATCTGAGTTTACCTTCTCTTGTACGCCTGGTCATAATAAGGAGCTTCTTTTAAAAGCTACCTTAGGAAGAGTGAGACTTCCCCAGTATTTGCATGAGGGCATGATCCACAGAAAGCTGAGGTGATGCTTATGTATGAGTTAAGCAGGTGCTCACGTTCTCTTTTGAACTATACTCAGGACCTTGGAAAACTATAGCTGGTTAAGAGTGACAACCAAACTCAGTTTAGGCAAAAGAGACTGGAAGAGTTTTGCAACTCTGATTACGGTAATTAGAACAAATGTGGAGCTTAGGACTTGCTCTCAGGTTTACTGACATGAGTAGAAAGGCTGCTATTCACTTCCACGTGCTTTATATCAGGCCATTTGAGTGTCTGAATCAGCCAGAAACCAGGATAACGGGCAAGTGGAAATCATACCTGTAGAGAAGCTGAACCAAATTACTGGAAAATAAACCCCTTTCTTTTCAGCCTCCCAGCAGACTACGTAATGCTAAACAATTTTAATTTAAATCACAACCAGTAGGGAAGTACCTTTGGGGCCTGATGTCCTCTATCCTGCTCCGTTAATAACAGTGATACAATTGTAATTATGGCGATAAGGCTGAAAATTCATTTGCAGTTGCTTGAGTTGTGGTGATTTATTGTTTGGTAATTATCTTGCTGGAGTCTGGAGGATGTAATAGTCTCCCCTATTATACATAATCAAGGTTATCAAAGTCTTTAGAGCAGGGTAGGTTATCAGCAAATGGCCCTACCATGTGTGTAGGATCCCTTAGTTTTTATAGCTCGCATTCCATTCAATCTCGCTATCTATCCGCCTACAGCAAAAGTTTACTGTCTTCTACTAATTACGTGTAATTTACATTAATATAGAGAGTTCTTCCTGCATGGCTGTCAGCCTGCTAAATAAAGGCCCATTCAGACCCATCCCTCCGGTTGACCGGGTGCTGGAAGAGGCTGGATTTGTGGAGGTGAGACAAAGCTGGAAATCTCCTACTCTCTGAGGACATGACTGCTCTGGACTCCGCATACTCACACTAAACAGAGTAGAAAAGGAAAATTAGAACAATACCTTTGTCAAAAGCTGTTAGAACAAAATGCAGAAAGAATTAAATTTATGGGCAGAACACATATGTGAACATTTTATTTGTCTAACTCCCTGCATTCCCAGCAACCACACGGTAGGTGTTTAGATTACAAGGGGTCTTGGTGTATCTGTTCCAAATACCACAAACTACAAAAAATGATCCTTACATTCTGAAAACCTCTTAGACCTCCTCCTTCCCCAGCACAAGCCACACGTTATGGTCAGTTACCAGAAAATTACTGACATCAGAAGGTATTAGGTCACTGTGATAACACAAAATTTGTGAGGCTGTATTACTCAAGTCCTTTCATCTGGGCCTGTCTCCCTGTTTTTTATTGAAACTTACTATTTTTCACCTAACTGTTCCTGTAAAACTTCAAATTATTTGCATTTCTCACAATAAACAGTTTAAAAATCTAATTGTATTTTTATATTGTATTTGTATTTTAATAAAATAAAGTGCATTTCACTGCATTTCTTTCAGACTAAAAAAAGGGCAACCTAAAGATACACAACAGCTGACCAAATCTCACCTGTATGGTTTTTTTCCTTGATTGAGCTGTTCAAATACTTCTGTGGGACCCATCAAGTGTTCAAAAAGTAGAGATTAAAATTTGGGAATAAATTGTGGAAAGATAAAAGTCTTTCTGTGAAGTTTGAAGAACGGGCTAGGTGAGAATGTGTAAGACTGACATTGGACCTTTTTTCCCTTTTTTGGGTAATGCCTTTGGGTTCAAAAGGGATTTTCCTTGTAGAGGCAGAAATACTAGACAGTACTGTTGGAAATTAATGATATATATTTTTAAAAGTAATTCTGGGGACATGTACTGCATTGCAAGGAACATGTGATGTTTTCCTTGCTGAAGTGAATGTTTGTGAAACTGAAGCTTTCAGGTGTTCTTCTGTTTGGTGCCCACAAGGATTACAAACACAAAGAAACAAAGATACAGCGCGTTTCTACCAGCTCTCGGACATAGCTAAGGAAGAGAAATCTCCTCAACTGTGATTCCCAATACTTTGTTCTGAAGGGAATCTGGTAAAAAAACCACAACCAACCCAACAAAACAACAACAACAACAACAGAAAAAACCCCAAACCCCAAACAAACAAAAAAACCCCACCAAGCCAAACACCTAAGCAAAAAAGAAGAAAACCACCCCAAAATTAAACAAACAACCCCCGGCAGCCACCTTGGCCAGGGAGTACCCAGGGCTC
>NW_010135281.1:0-2018 GCF_000699245.1 Pterocles gutturalis
GGCCAGCCGGCCCATCAGCATCCCCGGGACACCTGTGGGTCCTCCCCCCGAGGGTCCCTCTCCAGCTCCTGAGCCTCGGGGAGGGGTCCGGGCTCCCTCAGGCCTCAGTAATGCACTTCTGAGTAATGACACAAACTTCTCTTTTTGTCAGTGCTTCAGTTAGACCGGATCCTGAAACCAGTGAAATCAAGGGAAATGTTTCTCCTGATCTCTCAGGCGCTTTGGACCAGGCTCCTGCTGAGCTATTTGTGGCGTTTGGGTTTTTTCAGCATTACAGGTTGAACCTGTTGTTAATCAAAGAACTGGTGACACCATCAGAAAGACAATGTGACATTTCCATGCCGTTCTACCAGTTCAAACAAGATTCCATGAAGAAGTTGACCTTTTCTCAGTCAAATTATAAATGCCAAAAGTGCAGGAATCCATCTTTCCATTACTGTCACCTTGAAAGTGAAAAACGCCAGAGGCATTACTCTGAAAACATTGCCTAGCCCAGATATATTTCAAATGCAACCTCCCCCTTCAGGACGGATTCTTCATTTCTGAAATGCAATTAATCTTATGCAACTTTTCCACACAAAGGTGACAACACCCTGGCTTAAGCCCAGCTTTGCAGAAGGGAGGACTGCGGGCGCGCTGGGGAACAGCAGGAGCACGGCTGCCCCAGGAGGGACGAGCCGGGAGCCACAGCACAGGCTGGGGAGCGGCTGCACCGGCAGGACACAGTCCCACAGCCCCTGGGCAGGGCGGGATGGCCACAGTCACAGGTCCCACCGACAGCCCAGGCATCACCGGACCACCCACCGCATGTGTGGGAATACAGCAGCTCCAGGAGAACCTGCCTACGAGGGCACTGGTCCGGCACAACAGGCTGAGAGCCCTCCCTTGGTTTCCCAGCCTGATGCTCCCTGCAGTTCGTCAGGTTCACATCTTCTAAGTGCAGGGAACTGATGACACAGCTTTGAGTCCTCCTCCTCCTTCTATAGCCTCGAACCTTTTGGGAAATCATAGGCAACTTTTTTGCTTAGGGAAAAATACATTGAAATGTGCCTCAGTTCTTTGGGTTTTGGCTTTGTTTTTCCTAACAGAAGTAGCTGTACTAATGTACAGCTTGGGGCAGTGAGAAGGAGAAGCAATTAGACATGTGCCTGCTAATTTAATGATGTATTATTTATCTCACGATTATAATGAATTAGCAACTGTGTACAAGTGCAAAGTTGCTTTTTTTTTTCAAAGTTGCCCCTACCAAATACTCACAATATTGTTTCTAACTCTGCATATAACTAAGGGAAAAGGTTATTGGATTCCTGCTCAGTTCTTGCAGACCCTGTGCAATCAGTATAATTGTATGGTCACCATCAACACGTACAGACACTATTAACTCCAGTTCTGAAACTACTTTGCCAAAGGGCCCAAACAAGCCTCCTGGCTCAATACAAACAGGTATCAGTAGGAGATTTACCCAGGCAGCAACACATTGTCAGTATTTTTAGCTTAAATATGTGTTCGTATCTCTTGGATGTACACAGCATCGCTGTGTCCCGTGGCCAGGAGGGTCCCTGTCCCTCTCACCCCAGCACCAGGGCTGGTGCCTGCCCGGGCACCCAGGAGCTGTGTGGGGTGGCTGGAGGGTGCTGGGGCACAGGCACTGCCCCAGTATTCTGAGTAGAGAGTATTTTGTACTTCAGGCATTTAATCAGAGAGTAAAATTAGTCTGGCACTTCATTGATCCCTTTTCTTTAATCAGATCAGCCAGTGGATACATCGGGGCTGACAGTTTTAATGTCTTGTATTTTCTCCTTAACAAAGATTTTTTTTTTTAATTCTATGATGCAAAAGATATTTATTTTCTAACTGCTGCTCAGCTGTGAAGAAATACCACCCCTCAAATACCAACACCTCTATTAGCTTCTGTGTCCCAGAAACACACGAGGGACCTCACGAAGAGACGGCTTCTTAGCACCACTTGAGCATGTGTGCCAGGATGAGCGTTGCAGAGACCCTGTTGAAAATTCAGC
>NW_010135281.1:2032-3896 GCF_000699245.1 Pterocles gutturalis
AATGGGAATTACTAGCGCGTTGCCTGCGGTGCCAAGGCGCGCTCCGTGCCCAGGGAGCAGCTGGTGCCTGGAGGTGCTCAGTTCCTGCGAGAGAGGCGTGGAAGGCACGGGCACCAGCAGCAGGGAAGAACGATCCCTGGCTCCTGGGGAACAAATGTCTTTCTAACCCCCTTCTCTTTCTGAGGGTCCCACTTTTTCCAGAAAACTTGCCTCCAAATGAGTTCCCTAGGAAGCAGGAAAGAAAGCCCAGAACCAATTTAAAAAACTCAGCCTGAAGCATCCACAGAAAAGTTCTGCTTAAGGGGAAATGCTGCAAGGGATAAATGATCCAGAGTTCCTGCTGCTCTTTAAAGACAAGTTGCATTTTTCTTTTTGCTTTCTCTACCCTTTGGAAAGAACAAAACAGCAAGTCCAGCTTGTCAAAAAGTAGCAAATATTTCTGTTCAAAGTAACCGTGCGCACCAGGGCTGACATTTCACACAGGCTCTACTTCTATTTCAGTTCCATTTTATATTTCAAAACAGGATCTTTCTCTGCGGAGGTGAATGTCAAGTGTTTAATCCATCCATCTGTGTCACTGTACATCAGTCCCACTGTCCATACTCCCATGAAGCTATAGGATGTTCATAACCACGAGATCTGAGCACCTGCTCTTTGGGAGAAGGATTGCTACTGTTAACACAGTTTTGGCTCAAAAAAAGAAAAAAAAAGAATATATATACTGTGAAGACCTCTAAATTTCAGTTACCGCCTTCCATTTCCCAAAGAAGGCACATACTGCAGAGCCAAGCTACAGCATAAAGCCCTTAGATAGATGCATAATAATTTATTAATTACCTCTCATGGGGCCAGAAGCCCTTGGACACAGACATCTTACAGTGAAACTATTTATTATGAATCATTAGCACAACTTCCTTGGATTGGTCTGCAAGTTTACTGAAAGGACAACCACAGATTAAGAAACATCTCTTTTTCTCTTTCTGTTCTTGCTCATTTTTTCCCGTCTTTTTCATTTCTTATTCTTTCCTCTCCTGGTAGCAATACTGAATACTAACAAGACATATGCATTTAACTGTGCTCAGTCATTTCCATGCTAATTAATTCAGGTTCCAATATGTGCATTTTGTGCAGGTTTGGTAAATCCCCCTTAAATTGGTAATTTCAGCTCAAATCTTCTCCCACGGCAGAGAGAATATTTCAGCTCCTGCTCATCTCTGTTTACTGTGTCAGTGCAGGGATTATTTTAATTAAATTGCTAGGTGAGGAAATCATTAGAAAGATAACAAACAGGCCAGATCACCCATTGCCCATTACAGGATTCTAATCCAATTTATGAAGCTTTCAAGCCAGTCAAACAATTAATTTTAAAATGCATTTCAGTCAAGATGAAAAACTACTTTGCTGTGTGCTTTGTTTTTTAAGGTGCAGGATGAATAAGCCACAAAGACAACAGAAAACCATTTTCTTCTTGTTTTCATTTGTTAATGACACAAATGCAGTGATTACCCCTAAGTGAAATTAATCAGAAGTCTCCTGGCCGTTCATATACAAGTTTAACACCAGTTGAAATACCTCAAATAATACTTCGAAAGTGGTGTTAGAAGAGAGCATTTTTCTACTGTTAATTGCCTTCGTTCAAATGCCTCCCCCATTAAAGCATCATCCCCAGAGGACCATCACTGTCCCCCCCGTGCCCAGCCCTGGTGGGGGCTCACCCCAGCACTGTGCGGGGCTGGGGGGACGGGAGGGTCCTGGGGTGCACCCGGAGGAGGGCAGCCCCGCTGGCAAGGGGACAGGAGGGTCCTGGGGTGCACCCAGAGGAGGGCAGCCCCGCCGGCTGGGGGGACGGGAGGGTCCTGGGGTG
>NW_010135282.1:0-380 GCF_000699245.1 Pterocles gutturalis
GGGGACAGGAGAAAACAGGTCAGGAGGAGGAGAGGGGTAAACGCACCCTGGCCTCTTGGCATGGGATCAGCCGCCCTGGGCATGTCTCACTGTGGTTGGTGGGTGCAGGAGCTGCCCCTCGGCCCCCCTTTACCTTCCCAAAGCCATTACAGCCTGCAATTAAGCATGGGCTCTAATGACCTGGGAGCTGGACTCAATGATCCTTACGGGTCCCTTCCAACTTGAGACACTCTGCGATTTTATGACCTGCGCAAGGCTGTTTGCTGCCTGCAGGGAAGCGTGGGCAGTGCCCACCCTCCCAGATGGGACCCTGAGCCCCAGGGTGCTGATGTCCTGTGGGATGCCCCAGGGTGGCAGGACAGGCCTGGCAGCGATGAGGG
>NW_010135282.1:411-1538 GCF_000699245.1 Pterocles gutturalis
GGTGGTCTCCAGCCCCTGCCTGCACCACGCAGGCAGCGGCCGAGCAGCCTGGCACCTGAAATCCAACCAACACAAACCGATGCTCATGTGGTAGCCATCGAACAAAAAAAACCCCAAACCACCCCCCTCAAAGCCTCAGCGTGGCTGTGAGCGATCATCACAGGCAGCAGCAGCTTCGGTTTCCATCCCTTTGACATTGCAACAGGGGAATCCGGTGTGACCCAGCCCTCCTCCAGAGACACACTGCGGCCCAGACCTCCCTCATGGCTTCACCGGGCACCTCGTCTCCATGTCACACCCAAGGACTTCTCTGGTACCTAGGGACAGGCACGAGCCCCCCCTGCTCTGACATCACCCAGACTCAACACGCTTGTGACGCTGCAGCAGCTGGCCATGGCCAGGAGCAGCCCTGCTCCTCCCCCCGCCTGGCTCGGGTCAGTGGGACCTCCTGGGGACACCCCAGTCCCCTGGGTCCTATGCGAGGCTGGGTCCTGAGACTGGGCGACGGTGGCAAACGGTGTGCAGAGACGGAGAGAGGAACCGCAACCAGCTGGGGACAGTGACACGCAGGGCCAGCGCACAGGCCTCACCTGCAGCGTGGGGCTGAGGGGACGCGGGGGGGTCCCGGCTTTCAGCGACAGCAGCAGGGACGGTGACACTGCTGGCACTGCTGCTGGCACTGCTGGGGCACGGGCACAGACATCCCTCCCTCGCGAGCTGCTGGCAGTGCAGAGCCGGGTACCACTCAGTGCGCCCATGTCCTGGGCTGGGCACAGCTGGATGGGGCACAGCTGGATCAGGGGCACAGCTGTGTGGGATGGCACACAGCTGGATGGGGCACCGCTGGAGGGATGGGGCGGAGCTGGGGAAAGCACAGCTGGATGGGGCACTGCTGGAGGGGGTACAGCTGGATGGAGGGGCACAGCTGGATGGGACACAGCTGATTGGGGCACATCTGGATGGAGGGGCACAGCTGGATGGGGCACAGCTGGATGGGGGTACAGCTGGATGGAGGGGCACAGCTGGATGGAGGGGCACAGCTGGACGGGGGCGCAGCACACAGCTGCCCTGGCCCTGCTCTCCACCTTGCCCCTCACGGCCACGCCGCAGCCTCTCCACAGGCAGCC
>NW_010135282.1:1599-1904 GCF_000699245.1 Pterocles gutturalis
CGCTCCCGGAGCTGTCCCCGTCAGCCCTCGCCCACCCATGCTGACACTGCAGACAAAGTGCCCACTGTCTGTCCTTCCTCGCCCCCGGGGGACAGCAACACCGGGGACATTCCCAGCGCAGCACCGAGCACCCTGCGATAGGCGGCACCCCAGCTTCGGGGGCTCTCCTGAGCATCCCCATCCTGCAGCACACCAGGGCGAGCGCGGCGTCCGCAGCTGTGCCCAGGCACGGCGCAGCGCAGAGCCCCGGACAGGATGCACCCGCCAGGCCACGAAGCCCCAGGGCCACCATGGCGGCTCGTCCC
>NW_010135282.1:2051-2582 GCF_000699245.1 Pterocles gutturalis
CCCGCTCCAGCCGTTTCTCTTGCAGGCAGGGGTTGCTCCCAGCTGCAATTAGGGTGGCAATTAGGGTTGGTCAAACCCAGCACAGCAGCCTGGGGGATCTGCTCAGGGTGGGGGACAGAGCTGCCCCCAGGAGCCGGGTTTTCTCCCTGGGGATGGCGCGGGGCTGGGCTGGGCGGCTGGGGAAGAACTAATGCTTAATGGGAAAATAATTGGGTGTTCAAGCACAGGAACTGGACTCGGCCGCCCGCTCCACCTGCCCCAGGCTCGCTCTTAAGGCCACTTTGTTTAAAAATCACAAAACAGGCAGAACACTGCTCAGGGGCAGGAGGGGGTTTGGGCACAGTGCAGCTGCAGGGGTGGGGACATGCCACATCCCCGCAAGGCACTGTGAGGGACACTGGGGATCCCCTGCCTGTGCCATGGACCCATGGAAACGCGTCCCCCCAGAACAGGCACTGGCGAAAGCTGGTCACTGGTGGGAGGAAGCCACCCCGGCGCGGGGCACCCGGCTCTTACGGCCACCCAGCACCA
>NW_010135282.1:2631-2992 GCF_000699245.1 Pterocles gutturalis
CTCCCTGAGCCAGTGCCCAGCAACCAGTTAAATAAACCCCAGGCTGGCATACAGCAAAGGTGTTATCTCTGTTTGAGGAACGAGCTGTGCTTGCCCAGCTGGCAGGGGGGGATTAGGAGCGAGCCAGGCAGGTGCTGATCCCCGGCTGCAATAACCCCATGGGCAGCAAGCAGATATTGCTGCGTGGGCACCTACAGGGTGGGGGGTCCCAGGGGGCTTTGCCACTCTCTGCGCCCACCCCAACGCCCAGCACCCACTCCCCGGCTGGGTCCCTGGGTGCCAGGGACCAAGCACCGCGCGTGCTGGTATTCAGGAGCCATGGGGGCACGTCGGACCCTGGCCACCACCACGCCCCGGGCAC
>NW_010135283.1:0-39013 GCF_000699245.1 Pterocles gutturalis
GTCATGTGGGACTGTGTCAAAGGCTTTGACACAAGTCTGGGTAGATGACAGCAGTTGCCCTTGAAGTTGCTCACTGAAGGAGCACCACCCTTCACTCAGACTTGTGAGTGCATATTCATTCATTTCCATACTGCCTTAATTTAGTTAATCCATGGACCAGCACAGATGGAGTTGCAGGGGAAGAGCCTGCAGCTGCTGGCAGAAGCCAGAACCACCTGAAAGCTTCTTGCAGCTCTGCTGGGTGCCTGCTGCAGTAGCCTTGACTGTGCCTTGTACCTGAGCTAACAAGATCAACAACTTCGTACCCCGACAAATGCAGCAAAAGTAGGCATACCTTCAGGGAATGTGATATTTACTTTAGAGAATGACAAAGGAAGATTACTTCATGTCACAACAACATTATAGAAACCTGTCTGCTCCTAACTACTTCCACTCACTCGAGAGAGGATGTGTTATCAGTCTAACCTCCCGGGTAAGTGATACTCCATCTTCGCTTTGATAGAAACTTGTCAGAACCTGACAATGTGCATTTAGCATTTGATTACATCACCCATTGGTCATTAAGGAAACCACACTTGCATCTTCCTGTTACAGCTATCTGATTAAGTTATATGATACATCCTCTACCATTATTCATGTCCGTATACACTAGAAGCTAATTTCCTTTGCTGCACGTCATCCGGTTTTTATTAATATGTCCTCCAAAATGAACTTTCAGAGTTCTATTTTTTCCCTTCTCATAGCTTCTCACAGTTCAGGCTAGTTATCACAAACATATTTTTCTTAATTTATCTGAAGAATATACCAGCATTTAGGTATATTAATAAATTTTATTTCATACTTTATTATAATTAGGTTTGGGTTTAACTGCTTCTTCTCCTTTTTTTGGGAGTGTTTAACTCACAAGTACTTCTTATGAGCAAATTCAGTTTTGAACCATGAATGACTGATGCAAAGTTTACAACATACTAATTTGCACAAGTACAACTGCTGCTACTAGAATGGGGAAGATTAGCCAACAGTTTAGAGCAGTGACTGAGAACATGAATTCTGTCACTGTAATGTGCGCAGGCTGTAGAAAAATATAACGAGTGCAGTGTTTATGCTGTAATTCTAATAGTTTAAAAACATAAAAAATATACACAATGATGGAAAAATGATATTTCTAATTAATTTAACCTAGTTATTATGTATTTAAATGCACCTGAAAATGTTCAGAAACTTGAAACTATATCTTCAGTTGCCAGAATTGCAGCATAGCACTATAAAATAGATGACTCAAAGCAAAATATTTGCTTTTCTTTCAGTTTAATCTGATTCCTACCACAGATATGCCAGGACCAGGATCCCTCCCCAGAAGACTTCGCACGCAGTAGCACGCTTGTGGTAAAAAAACTTGCACCCAACAGGTTAAATAATCCCCGATTAGCACATGAGAAGAGAATTTGACTGAGCAATAATTTTCCTGTGGTGGTAGGATCACTTTTTTGTCTCTGCTTTTGATGTGTGCTAAAAACATACACAAAACCGAAGAGAAGTTTACACAGACACAGTGAGACCAACAGACACCAGTTTTTCACATTTGCCCTTGCTAAACCAGACTTGTTATTACAAGTACTTCCTTATAAGTACTGCAAACTTTCAAATGTATCTGTACGCATGCATATATAGAAATGTAGGCTGAACACTTAACCTAAATTTTGTCTCTTTTGAGCTTTGAGTTTAGATTTAGAGCAGACTCCCTCCATTAACTTGATAATCTGATTGCCAGCTTCTTTCTATCTTTCTATAAAAATGGCAGAAATGAGCCTTCAGGAAAGGCAGAGAATACGGTAAAATATTCAAGAACTTGACAGAGAAGCTGGTATGTTATGTGCATTAGGTAGAAGTGAACAGGAGACCATGGCAAACCCAGAAGATTCTTGATAAAGAACTTAATATACAATAAAAACGCTTTGAAGTGATTTAAGTCCTTCAGGATTATTTAAACATCATCCTGGATGTAAGCATGGCTCAACTTAGTCTTCCTTCCATAAATATGCACTTGTCTTTCTAACAGAGATGTTCATAATCTGTTTCCTATCCTATTATTTTGGCTAATTCCAAATGTATTAAATACATTTAAAAATTCTGTTCCTAATTGCCACTGAAATTATATTTAAAATATGCTAAAACAATAATTGCTAGCAAAAAACATATCAAGTTTATATTATAAATGTTACACTATTTTTTGACAATTTCACCAAATCTTGCTACACAATGCTATTTCTAGACCTCTACAGGGTTGAAATATAATTTGCATAACATGACAACAATGAACAATTACTCTAACAGAACTGTGAGGGAATACTGTCTTCAGCGATGAAAATTATCTGAACCTACTTCATGTCGTTAGTGTTGAATTAATTAGGCTTTAATTATTCATATGACATTAATGATTACATAGAGCCTATAATTGTCAAAGTTTTAGAAATTCTTGATGCAGTTTAGCAAGGGGGAGGCGTTCAGTAGCCCTGTAAGAGAGAATAATATAAAGTTTGAGTTCTCACTTTAAAACATCATGCTAATCTTTATTCTCGTCCTGAACTTTTAGATTCATAAAAGCTTCAGCCTTATTTTTCCCCCTACAGTCATAGAATGGTTCAATGTGAAGCACAAAAAGCACATCTATAATGAAAGACTTCAATAAGAATTATGTGTTCTTCAACTGCATGATTGCTGTATGATTCATTATGTTCAAAACCAACAGCAGATATTACGAGGATACCATTTATTACATGATTACTATTATTGAATTCTTGGTATTTAATCTCTGCACATTTAGTATTCTACTTTTTATTTAGCTCCTTTCTAAAGAAATATTGCTTGCCTGTTACAACAAAAAAAGGAATAAGAGGGGGAAGAACAAGATTAATATTTCTTGGGAATGTGTGCTATTACTTTGATTTGTGAATGCATATGAATAAAAAAAACCTTCAGGTACATTAGTCTGTCGAGTATACATGCACTAGAATTTTGCCTAAAGAAGGAAATTAAAAATAAATTATGAGTATTCAGAAAAGCTTATTTTAGAAAGTCTATGTGAATTATATTTTACACAACATAAAATACCTTTGTAAGATGTTTAAATGTCAGTTAATTCCTGAGAGAAATAATATTATGATGCTTAAACAGAATGGAGAAAAACAAAACCAAGTGTGATGTGTTTGCATGTCAGCACAGAACACTGGAAGCTTTTCTTGACTTGCACTGAAAGAGGGTAGATGCTTATGACCTGCAAGCTCTGTTTTGTAGATGAGCAACAATGATGGTACTGGAGATGTGTTTGAGGAAGGGATTCAGGAACACTCAACACTAAAAATGAGAACAGGTAATCCAGCAGTGCTCTCATCTGTTAGTCCAAGCACCTATGAATACAGGTACAGAACTGCCAAGAGAAGCACCACCAGCAACACACTAGTTGTCACATTACATTTCCCCATTGACCCTTGAAGGGGTCTGAAAAATCAACAACATGGTATCAACTTTTAAAAAAAATTCTAACATGTCAATCTCATCAAGCAACTATCAGCAACTGAAATTTAATTATATGTGCAGGCGTATTACAGCACCTGACAAAAGACTTGCAAAGGTTCTAGTGGTGAGCATGAGCTAACGTTCCCAGCCACGCCAAGTCCCTTTCTTTTTTTTCTTTTTTTTTAATAGTTGGAGGAACTGAAATGCAGAATAGATGTTATCACTTGTACAGTATTCATCACAAAGCAAAACTAGTAATATTATAAATCTACCTTGAAATACTAAGAAACAAGAATAAAAAAGCACAACCAAAAAAACCTCCTTGGTTTTCTGGCAAGTCCTGCAAACAAGCACGGCACAAAACACAATCTGGTGAATGGAACAACACATTTCATTACTCCCA
This sequence comes from Pterocles gutturalis, assembly GCF_000699245.1. Taxonomy (NCBI): domain Eukaryota; kingdom Metazoa; phylum Chordata; class Aves; order Pterocliformes; family Pteroclidae; genus Pterocles; species Pterocles gutturalis. The sequence goes on from NW_010135283.1 coordinate 3,920, forward strand.
TAAACCTTCTAGGCAATGTTACATATTCTCAGAGGTACCTTTCATCACATTACCTTTAATCAGCAAGGCTACATATATATATACATATATATATATATATACACACACGAACCCTAATAAAATTCCTGAAAGTTTGGGTTTTTTCAGTAATGAAACAAATAGCAATATATCAAAATAAGAAGACAACTAAATTTCTTTTCGACTGCTTTGTCCTGATTTGGAGCAGAAAGATATGATCTCAGAAGTGTTTTTCAAGTAAAGAAGGGCTATCAAATAATTGCCATATAATAACTGAAATATTTCATTTAGTTTTACATTTTCCCCTGATGTACTTGCATTCTAAAATGAGATTTAAAAAAATTTTTTTCAAACAATAGGAAAAGGATTTTAATCCAAAAGCATCATATGCAATGCGGATGACTAAAGAATTTGTAAACCAAGGAAAACATTGACATTGGTCTAATTAGGCGTGGTTTCAGAGAATTAGCAGTTTTCTGTAAAAATTATTCCCAAAGTCCTAGCCAGCTTAAACCAAAAAAACCATAGCAAATAAGGACTGAACTGTATTGCCTTCTCAGCTTCAGAGCAGAGGAAGAGAAAAAGAGAAGCAGTACACAGAAGGTACTGTTTGATAAGATTTCTGGAGAAAGCTATGGATTTGTTTCTCACAGTAATGACAAAATTGAAAAGTCTCCACTGGAGTTTGTCTGGCTGAGTTCCTGCTAAAATAATTAATTCAGCAATGCTGGGATGGAATTGTTATTGATGTGTTGGGGCACCAGGAGACTTGGACTTGCGTTCGTTATTTATAATCTAAGCAAATAAATACAATTAAGTAATATGTATCTGTGTGAAATTCAGATTGAATCTCAGAGGCACATAAGAACACCTTTGCTTAAAGTTGATCTTTGCTTACAAACTGATGACTTAGATAAACTTTTAAAGATCAACTAACACTTTGTTGAGGCTGAAAAGGGTTTAGTTATAGGAGTTTGGAAAACGCTACAACATTTTGATCAGTATAAAAATCCCAATTTTGTCATGAGAAAGTCAGCCAAGCTTCGTGACAAAGAGATGACAGAGAAAATAAATGAAATATCCAAAGGTGGAGAAATCTGGAGCTTGCACGATGCATTTAAAATGTGCACAATTTCTTATTTCCCCTTTCCAAAGTTTTTGGATATATTATCCCAATTTTAGCATCAAGTGAAAAAGCAACTTCACCCAGACTAAAGTGCTTTACACAACCCTATTTATCACTTCAGAGGAGCAGAAATGGTTCCAGTTGAAAAAAGATGCCTGTAACTACATCATGAAAAGTAACAGCACAGAGAGGGTACACAAAAGGACATGCACAGCCAGGCAATTTCTGTCTTTTTCCAGAATGAAGCGTAAACATTCATCATCTTGAGTGTGCTCCCCCAAAGGATGCAAGACTGATTGAGAGATCATTATTTATTTCATCTGTTTGGTGGTTTAATTTTTTCAATCTTTTATTGTTTATATAGGCTAGCTCTTTTGGGTAATCTCAAGACCAAGCAAACAGGGTTTTCAAATGATAACTGAAGTTCTTACATTATAACCTGACTCCAGGACACAAAACTTCCTGAAGAGCATTAAGCATTGTAAGATCTAAAATGAGTTGCCTAAATAGTGCAGATGTGCAAAGTTTCTTCAAACACATTTAGCTAAACAAACTGTTAAAGAGAGACAGGGTGATGGAAAGCAGAGGAAGCTCCTTGCAGTAGGGTGGAGGATTTGGTTTTGTTTTTTTTGTCTAGACTCCAAGCCAAAGTCTACTGAGGTCAACACAAACTTTTCACCAGCTTCTGTAGGATTTGAATACAGATTCTTCTGACACAATTGAAACAGATTTAAAATACAATACACATAAATACTTTCTCATTTCTCCAGCCATTCCTGTAAGCCCTCCTCATAACCTTTCGTATATCACAGTTGACAGAGGGATTAAAGCAAGAATGAGCCTGCTGAGAAAGTTGCAATGGCAGAAAAGGTACCCTCTTGAACCAATGCAAGTACAGTATCTAGACACTGCCATGTGCATTTGCAATGTGGTTGAAAGAAGCTGAAGAAAAATAACAAATGGAAAGACCAAACTGGAGAGAGAATTAAGGAAAAAATATTCTTAATAAGAAATACACACATCAATCACATTAACAGCACAGAAATATTCAAATTTGGGAAGAGAATTCACCAGTTTCACACAGCTACTTTGAAGTGAGGCTGCTATACAATTTATTCATTCCAACAAGTGTATTTGATTGTATTAGGCCACCACATGCAGTCTCAGCTGTCCTCCCTGTGCCTCCTCAGGGTGTAGGGGATGACCTCTTCACGACTTCCCTCTCCCCAATTCCCTTGTTGCTTAGGGTACGTGGGAGCAGCTGGCATTTGCAATCAGAGTGCCCTGCACAGCCACGGAGGGAGGCAACAATGCCAAACAACAATTTGTAACACTGACAACTATGGTGGGCAAGTGCCATAAGCACTAAAGAGAATAATGAGAGCTCACAGAAAAATATATTGAGATCTAGAATGGTGTGAAGCGAGGCATCTCAGGAAAAAAATGAAGGAAAAGGAAATAATTTGAAAACTTTGCCCAATTTGTGGATGCATGGACACGAGCTGAGAGAGATGCAGGTCTCATGGTTGCAGAAGCACCTCTCATTTGTTTACTAAAAGCATCACGTGCAGATGGAATGGCCAAATTATGATGATATTTCTTCCTGAGCACTCTATCAACAAGGTGGAGATAGTTTCATACCTCAGGGGTAAGACAGGACAAGGAGGAGAGATTTTTCTACTACAAACCCTATTCAATAGTTTAATCCAAGTTGAGGTAGAAAATACAAGTATTTTTCAGGGGCAGTCTGCTAATATACACTATATTTTCAAGTCTGTACAGGCTGTTTTGCAAGTTGTATTGGGTCTGGCTGAGCTGGAGTCAGTATCCCCCCAGCAGCCCTCCCAGTGCTGAGTGTCCCCCTGGCAGCCAGCAGGGTGTTTATAACACAGCTTGGGAGGGGCGGAGCTGGGACAGCTGACCCGGATTGGCTGTTCCAGACCATGTGACATCCGCTCAGCCATAACAGCCCAGGGCAGGGAGGAGGAGGGGGACATTGGTTACTGTGTTTGTCTCCAGGAGCAGCTGCTACACATTCTGAAGCTCTGCTTTCCTGGGCAGTGGCCGGGCATTGTTTACTGAGGGGAAGGAGAGAATAACATCTTTGTTTATCTTTTGTTTCTGTGCATGGCCTGGGCCTTTGCTTTAATTAAACTGCCTTTATCTTGACTCACGACTTTTTCATCTTATTCTCCCCCTTTATTTTGCTAAAGGGGGAGTGATAGAGGGGCCTGGTGGGCACCCGGCATCCAGCCAAGGTTAACCCACCACACAAGTGAATGACAGATCTGATTTTCAAACATTTTAACCCTACCAGAATGTAGGAAAACTTTACATATCTATTTCCTTGCTACAGTACTCTTAGTTACCAAAATACTACACTGTAACATTGGGCTAGATCTTCAAACCCAGCTGAGAACGAAGATTGAAGGACCCATGTGCTGCCCTGATCCTGAGGCTGCTACACTGCTTAACTGATGGAACACAGGGATACATTCCCACCTGCAGTCTGATGGAAACTGTGTGAGAGCATGAATACAGCACAGTCATAGAACAATTCTTCAACTGTAGCACATCTATTGCCTCTGAGTTTCAAAGACTATTTTGTGGTTCTATGATATAAAGCAGGTACACTAATGTATCTGAGCCATTACTGTGTCCTCTTTTTCTCTCTCTATAAAAGAGAGTGCAAAAATGCACTGTCAGTCTGTTCCTTCTGAGCTTTTCCTTTTCTGTTTCTATCTGTACCTTAGTGCTTTTTTATAATGTATACTTTATCTTGAGATATTTGCTGACCAAACTTTTAAACTTTGGAAGATGTAACAGCAACACCACAACTGGGCAAGTTTAGGATTCTTAGCAGCACTTTCAGGCTCAGCAGTCAAACAGGAGGAGCTCTCAGCTTTGCTAGCTTGCTCAATCGTCACGTCAGGTCTCCTCTGGGGCAGATATTGCAGCCATTGTGCCTTTATGCCACTGTACCAGACAAAATCTTTTAGAAATATTCTCTTTGATGTGTAACCAAGGGAGAGCACAGGTTTCAAGTTCAGTTAAGTACGTCGTAAACATTATCAGGTTTAGCTCCAGAAAGCAAACACAAGCGACAGCCTACAAGTCAAGGCATCACTTTCGAAGGGTCGCTGCAAGAAAAATACTTGCGAGACTGGGAAAGTACAAATCTTGTGGATTTCTCAAGTATTGGAGCTCCTGAAAAGCACCACTGCCCAAAGGTTTGCTGATAATGGAACAGGTATTAACAACATGTGCTTTGCAGTGCTACCTTACCTGTCCCAGAAATAAAGGAAAAAGGGGGTGTTACCTTTTCCTTCAGTAACATTAAACCCAAAGTTGAACTGCACCTTCTATTCACAGCATGCAGTCTGGACTTTTAGCATGGAACAAGCTCTTCACTAATAGTACTCTGCATTCTTCAGCCTCTGCACAAAAATTCGTGCCCAGTGATGCTGGATGCTCACAGCTGGCTGCTGTTTATCCCCTGCACCCAGCAAAGTAACAGTGTCCTCCAGACCTAACTCCCCGCTGAACACAGGTCGACATGGGTGAGCAAATCGACAAAAGCTGTGGTCACCAGTTAAGTCTATAAAAATCTTCTATATAGATCAGCATCTTGCAAATGAATTAATGGGCACACTCTCTAGGAGACAGTACAGAGTATTTTTCTACTCGTTAAAAAAATTCCTCCCTTGAGCAAGAGTTTAGTCATTCTGAAATTTCTGGATCCTTCACTTTCAAGTTTTCAAAGGGAGTTTTGAACTCAGTCTATGAAGGATTAATACACGGTTTGAAGTCCAAACAGGACTTCCTATGTCTGTGGTAAGAACAGCAGCACAGAGCTATCACAGTTACTGTTGATTTAAATGCCTCATTTACTCCTTCCACATGAAGAGCTGCTAAATAAAACTACACTTAACTAACAACCTAACACGAAAGAAGTCAGGAACTCTTCTTCTGCACAGAAACAGGCTATTGCAGTACACTGTCCCCTAAGCAACCATTCACAGACTTGAAAACTGTCTCCCCATGATTTTCTCTTCTAAAGCTTATACAACTGCAGTTCTTTCAAACTCCATTCTGGGTTGCTCTTCTCTGGATGCAAACCAATAAATCTATATCCTTCTTGAAGGAAAATCATTGTATTTTTACACAGGATCACTCCGTGCGTTTTTGCAGTCTCCACTGTTTATACAGCCTTTATACAGTATTTACCCTTCTCTCAGCAGCGTGACACTGTTGACTCATGTTCTGCTTACAGCGCAGGAGTTGCCGTTCTGCCCCTTCCCAGACCCACAGGGCACCGGCTTACCCAGCTAAACCTCACAGCTCAGGTAAGCTCAGGTATAAGCAGAAGATTGCAAGCTCTAGACCTATGACAATGTTTTCTAAGTTTTAAATTCAACCTCCGACAGAAGGAAGGGCAATTTCTAGCAAACAGAAAAAGAAGAGAAGAGAGAACTAGGGAAAATCAGACTGATAGATAAGCAGAGCCCTAGTAACTCTTGGTTTTCCAGTGAGTTAATTTCTTTCCAGCTGGACTCAGGACAGCCAAACCAAAACAGTTCCTTTAAGGCACCGTCTGCACAAGTGAAGGTGTCTTTGGATGGGCAGCATTCAGGAGTGATCATGTTCTACTTCACCCTATGTGCAACTGTAGCAGGCAAAGTGAAATTATGAATTAACTAAACCTTATTCAGGTTTTTGAGAAGAAAAGGAAGGCTGGTGGAAAATTTATTGGCCTACAAATTTGTATTTATGCAAACACACATTTTCAGGACCACAAAGAAAGAAAAAGGTGCTCTCAAGGTGTTACCAGTTGTCAGAGGGAATTAAGTGATTTCTAGGAGATCTCATAGCTGGGGCAGGTGGCACAGAGATATTTACAGCCATCTTCCCAGCAGAACAGGTGTGCTTTGTGAATAAAGTTAATTTCACACAATTTCATTAGGCAAATTTTCACAGATAGGGCAATGATTCATCAGATCTCTTTTTCTCTGATTCTATGTATTTAAATGCCTTCCTGAACTGTGTTATTGCAGTCAGAGTCAAGCTCAAGGCTGCAGTCAACAGCAACTCTGTCCCTGCCTTCAATAGGAAATAATTTCATATGATTTCTTCTGAGACTTATTCAAATGTTGTCTCGATACACAGTCACATCTGTTCAAAACTTTGGTCTTGAAAGAAAAAGCATTTTGTATTTTGATTCTGATATTTTTATTCATCATGTGCAGTGACTAAATTAAATGTTAGGTACAGGATTAGATGGAATTCACTTCTATAGCAATCGGGTTAATTTATTCTCCTCTATGCAACATTTATACTCCAATTTGTCAGTAAACAGGATATTTTTAGCAGTTTAGAACACACAAGGGAGGCTGGAATGTGCTTTATAGCATCTCTGTGGACAGTGAACTGCGTATTTCCTCTGTTACTACCTGTGTTCACAACTCGTAACACAGAATGCCTGTATCTCAGGAAAAGCTGATCCAAAAGTAGATTAATCTGAAGGTAGATTTGGTGACCACTTCAGGCCACATATTTGGGGGGAGGGGGGGGTGAGGTAGAAGCGCAAATAATTTTTGTTGCCACACTGCTGTAGTCGAACATTTTAAGGAACAATGCAGATTAAGAGAATAAGCTCTACATAATGCTGCTTCTCACCCAAAGCTTTTTGTCCTTGTAAACTAATCTGAGTTGTAAAAAAGAAAACCCAACTGCCTTGAAAAGACATACTGATAACTGACAGTTTAAAAATTAAAAATTGTTCTGAACATTTTAATCTTTATTTCCCATTTATTATAACTTCAATCTTAAAATATTCCTTTAGTATTTTTTCCAACTTCTTCCCTATGTGAAATACAATGGAGAAGCCATCTTTTACCCTAAATATTTCCATCTCCTCACTCATCAGAATGATTTTAAAGCAGTCTGGACAGTTTGTTAATCTATTTTTCATATGCAGAGAGCTGATACTATAACGAATGTCTCAGCGTATGTCCCTCTGAAACTATTCTGACTTCTGACAGGTTGCACAAGGCAACTTGTCTCAACTTTTCTGAACCAGGAACAAGATAAATGGTCCATCAAGCTAGCAAGTCACAGAGAGATAATCAGCACAGAAGGATTCTCAGATATAGGGAAAATGGGGGCTACACCACAGGATTAATGTCACAACACTGGCAGAGTTTTACAGCCCAAGGTAGATGTGGCCACACGGTTACATTTCCAGCTCTGATACAAACTCATTCCACTGACAGTCTTACATTTTACAGGCAACGAAGAGTATTTGCATGGCACTGCAATCAAGTTCATGGTTTTAGAATAGCAAATACTAAAGCTTAGAGTCTCTTCAGTTGTGCAGTTTATACCATGTGAAAATAGATTCTTGCTATACCAGAGTATCTCAAAAGGGTTCAGCAATGACTTAAATAATTTCCTTATCTATAACAAAGAGAAAAGAGGTATAGTCATACAGCTAATGGAAAAGCCACAAAACAACCTCAGTCTCTCAAATGTAGACATGGGCTCCTGCATCACAAAGTTACCAGTTTCTCTAGTTTATTTCACTGGAAGGACTAAATAAAACTCCACTAGAGATCACAGAGATCTCCTTATACTATTTCTGCATCTTCTGTTCTGCTTTTATATTTATATGTATATACATATACATACACAGAGTATATTGATTAACTCCAGTCTATAAAATTTTCAGAAGTCTTTACGATTATTTCAATAGTATCTTGCATTAAGAAAATCATTCAAGAGGATAATGGATTGAATTTGCTGTTACTTAAAAACAAAGTAATGCACACTGGATGACACCAAATGAATTACATTATTAATTCCTTCTTGAATCTAGAAGACGGGAGAAATAACAATTTGAAAGGAAAAAAAATTCAAAAACACATGCAAAAATCAGCTGAGAAGGTATGAAAGACTGGCTTTTTCAGGGTAATCTCCCTTGTAGGGTAACAATTAACAAGCATTTTCCAGTCCAGCAATCATGAAGCTCTCATTCAGATTTCACCAAAGAAAAAACACGCTTTGATCTTTATTTTCTAAAAATTTGATATTTTCTTTTATAAACTAAAGCATATATTCAAGGGAGATATCAAGGATGGAGGAGGACAAGGTGTTTCTACCCTGAGGCACTTAATTTTTGCCTTGATTCGTGTGATAACAACTCTGAGAACTGTAGAAATAAATGCCATTCTGTTAAGGCAAAAATGTGATTGCAAACAGTCATTGTATGTGTACAATCTCCTACATTTATTCTAACCTTTTTTATCATATGCTTTAGTGCCAGATTTTCTCTTACTTTCATTACACATTCTTACAATCTTTTTCTTGCCCAGTCCCCCAAATATCCCTTCTGTTTCCAAGAATAAACAGCACCGAATCCAGCAGCTTGGACTCGAGACCTTTTCATGTTCTTTCATGTTTTCCTTTTTTGTCTTAGTTTTCTCCTTTTTATTACATCAGTACTGAGAATTATCAGGTATGTCTTAAAATCCATATGAATCTTTCATCAGTCTCTTCTCGACCATCTGATTTCGTATTTCATATGTTCCAGGATTTTGATAGCTAAGAATCCCCCAAGATACAACGTAGATTTTTAAACTCAATAATTCCCCTGACATACAGATACTTTTGAGACTACTTCTGAAGATACTGTCAGTTTCCCTGATAAATCAAACTTCTAAAGATAAGAGGTCAGAGACAGTTCACAAGATATATCTCTACAATATGTAAAACTTGGACAAGGATACAGCCAAGATGGAAAGAGGTTGAGTCACTTGAAGAACGTAAATTACTAGCAAATGCATAAAACAAGTAAAAACCTCACCAACGGCTCAAGTAATAATGCTTCCAGAGCTTTTGTTCAGTAACATGTCTCCTTTATCCAAAGGAAGGCATGAAACCAAATTGCTGATTTTTTTTTTTTTAGTTTCGCTTAGCTTTGTCATATTTATATAGCCAGTACAAGATAACTGATGAAATGACAAGCTTCTGAAATTATTATTTCATTTCAAATCATATTAGACATATATGCATTCTCACTAATTTTTAAGTGCTTAATCACATCTGTATGAGCAGGTTGTTCTTTTAAATTGATGGCAGATTTCTACATGCAACATACATTCCAGATGCCTGTCGAACGTGACATTTTTAGAGGAGTGCTTTGTGTTTACAGAAAAGAATAGCCAAAGCGGTTTTTCACCACGCAATATGAGTGGACAGAAAAAATTCATCCAAAGCCTTTTAGCTATTATCATCAAAAGGCAGCTTTTGCAAGTGAAAAATTGCTTTCATCTACTGAAACCCTATTTTTTACTCACTCTGCAGATGAAGGTCAAAGTTGAAATATATCTTGCTGTGTAATGAAGACATAATAAAAATGTGAAGTCATAAAGGGAAAGCAATTACAACTGCTGTAATAGATGCTCTGTTTACACTGCAGATTGCATTACATCATGTAAAGCTAAGCTATGATACATGTCTTTGCTACATACAGCAGATAATAATTTTGACATCTCCTGGGAAATGACATCTTCAAGAATATTATATTTATGAACAACATGGCACCAAGACTGGTTGCTGGCCTCAAAAAGCCCCTCATAATGTTAAATACAAAAATACTCCCTCTCTTACCAGAAAAGAAGTTGATGAAAACAACTTGCAGTGCAAATAAGCCAAAGGCTTATGAACAATTTATCTTTGTAGTTCGTTACAGGAGAAAAAGGACAACACTCCAGTCTCAGTGAGAACGAAATGCTAAAGGAAAAACTAAGAAAGAAAGTAGTACTCATGTGAAAGTGATGGGTTAAAGAAGAGAGCCTTAAACAAATAAGGTCAAAAAAGAATTATTCTATTTCAGAGAAGTTATAATAGGTTTAAACTACCAAAGCTGTATTATAGTGAAATAATTTTTTAAACTATTTTTATGTATATCTTTGGGTACACATGATGTGATGTACAGTCAACAAGGGAAAACTGAATTACTTCTTTATGCAGTTTTGTAGAACTGCAGAAGTCCTCAGTTACACACAGCGACAGTGCACACCACATCTTAGACACACCCCTAACACAAAGGTTTTTAAACACCTTCAAAGTGGGCTGAATGCCATTTCAACATGGAAAAAATAAGTATCTGACTCACATATTTAATATCAGCTATTTATGGTTTTGGTGAACAGAGAAGATATCTGAAAAAAGATAATTCTGTCACACAGCTTGAGTCATTTCTTCTCTCCTCACTGGTTAACTTCGCACCATTCATGCTTTGACCTCTTCCCTGATCTGCCTGCTCTATGGAGTGTTTCTTTTGTACAAACACACGGGTAGTCAAGTCAATTCTCATAACTAATCCTATTGCCTGAAATTGCTTGGGCAGTGGGGAAGTTCTGCAGTGAGCCACCCCGAGGCAATTTTTTTGTAGTGTTCCAGTAGATGCAAGCAGGAACTTAATGTTTGGATTCTGGTCCATCAAAAAGACACTATCACTACGGCATTTAGCATTTCATACACAAGTTTGATTTTTAAATAGGAATTAAAGCACGTACACACACTAATATTAAACTTTTTGCTCCTGCTTATGCTCCATGGCTTCTCCCTCCCTCTCTCCCCACCCCCTGCTAAAATACAAAAAAACCCCAAAACACCAAACAACCAGGAGAGGAAAAAGGGCATGCATTTACACAGATGCAGAATGACTTGTAGCAGGGCTGGGGCAGACACTTATTTTACTGCAAGCCTACCAGATTGTTCCAGTCAACTCAGCAGTATTGTCTCAAGACTGAGTCTTAACTACCTTCTGACTGATACTGTGCCACATTAGGCAAAACAAGCACCAATAAATATGAATCACCTGCAGATACTCCATTTTACTTAATTTCTCTCAGAGTACATCACAGAGCATTATAGTTTTTATCTTACCAATGCATACAGCAAAGAAAAAACTGTAGTAGATGAGAGCATGCTTGCTACCTCCTCAATACCCTGCCAGAAGGCAGAGCAGAGTAATAGGTGGTAAGAGCAGCATTATGCCATGTGCAGCTCAGTACAACCTTGATTCCATGGCAGAGTACAAGAAGAGCTCTGAAGAAGCAACTGTTCTCTCCAGAGAGAGAGACACAGTTTGGGCCACTATTTTGATGCCTCGGTGCCTACACACTAGCTCCTAAGGCAAGTGGAGGGCTCTGCTTACCCTCCAAAAGAAGGGCTCGTCTGTCTCAAAATTACACACCTGACCCCCTGTGTGCATGTTCAGCCAAGAACCCCACAAGGAAGAGATGCCCACCAGCTGTCCTGGCCTAGTCACAGGCTTGGGAGACTTGTTTAGGGTTTGGCTTAAGTCCTAACATGACCTCTTTTACTACAAATACACTACTACAGAATAGAAATCCAAAATAATTCATTTAAATCAGAGGAATTGTCGGGGGCAGGGACACTGCACAGTCCTTTGCCACAACGCACACAGCATCTCATATCTTCTCATTCATCGAGGTCTGCACTGTTGCTGCTCCCTCTGTGCCCCTGCATTCAGGTCAGAAACAAACTCTTCCTCCTCTCCTCACAGTACCCACCTGCTGGGTGGCAATTTGCTAGGAGGTGGTCTAAGGGATTATTCCTTTTACTAACTCTACTTGCAGTTCATATAAGGCATTCTAGAATTTTTTTTTTAATTAATAACAGCTTAGGTTTCTGAAGGCATCAAACCACTTTATACTGAAAATTAATCAGTCATGAATGTTGTTAAGAACATAAGATGCCAGTGGTCCCTCTTGTCCTCAGCTCTAAGGAAGAATGCTGCTTTGGGAAAGTCAGGTGGAAAAGTTTTTTTTAATAACTCTTTTGAAGGCCTGTTGGAAAACCAACTACACTACATCCACAGAAATTCCTTTCAATCACATGTTGCTTGACTTGCATAGCAATTCAGTGGTGCACAACATCCCCCTACAGAAACCACACTGACTCTTCCCCTAACAGACTCTGTTTATTCACATTCTCAAATATGTCATTATTTTATATTCTACCTTTCTACCAGCCTCAGAAATCAGACTCAGATGGTAGTTCCCTATACAGTCCCTTTAGTGTAATGGAAGTGACCGGGAACTACACTGGCAACCTGCCAGTCCTCCAGCATTGTGGCTGTTTGCAGTGGTCAGGTAGAAGCCTTGGCCAGCCACTCTGCAATTTCATATTTGAGTTTCTCTCACGTGAATGCCACCTGACCCAGTGAGTTACTGACAGCTGATACATCTATTTGTTTCAACACTTTCTGTATATTTACACAAACCCATCTAGTTCATCTCATCCTTACCCTATATACTAAAAAGAGCAGCTCAGGTGTATAAATCTCCCCAGTACCTCCAACAGCAAAGAGCAATGACAGGAATTAACTGAACCTCTCTGCTACAGCTTTATAATTCCCGAGTCCTTCCTTACAGTTTGGTCATTAAGTAGTCTCACTTATGCCCTACCTGACTTACTGCTTTTGATTTAAGAACCTTTGAGTTGAAGCTTGAACACCCCTTGTAAGGTGCTCTTCAAATTTTTAGTAGTGTATTTCCTGTCTACATTTGACCTGCTGTGATTTATGGGCTTTCTAGTTCTCATTTGGACAAGCTTTGAACTTTTTAAAGGAATTTTTTAAGCCTTCCCCTGTGATAGCCGCCTTGCAGTCATGCTCCCAGGAGCTGGATCACTTTGATGGCTTTTTTTGTTTTGCTTTGCCCTTTTTTTTTTTTTTCTCCTCTCAGATGTGATGGTTTACCTGGCCTTGTAATGCAACACTTTTGAACACTGCAGGCTATTTGCAGGCATCTTGCTTTTCAGACTACTAGTATATTTATTTTACTAATTGCTTGTTTTTAAAAAAAAAAGGTAGTTCTGCTTCTTTACATTAAGTATTTGCACACTAGATTTATTCAGCTAGCTCTCTCCCACTGCAACATAAAGCTTCATTGCACTGTGAACATTGCTATGGGGTGATCTTACTTTAATCCACCTTGAAGCAGGCCATATGCATCACTTAAGACAAAATTCAGAATGGCTTTTTTTTTTTTTTTAGGTCTGAACACTACCATTCAGTCCTTTACTGTGTCCAAAAATTTTATCTCTACATCTCATCCTAATGAAACATTGACCTAGTCAGTGTTCATATGTAGATAAAATCTGTTGCTATTACCATCTTCATAACTTCTGATTTCACTTCGTATTCCCTGATCAGTGTAGTGGTCCTGAATGAGAGTTTGCAGTACAATCCTAGTTATTTTTATTAGTTCATTTTTATTATTGGAGCAGGCAAAAATCCTGTCCAAGACCTTTGCAGTGCTTCTGTTTCTGCAATATTTTTAGCAGTACACTTTTCATGCTGTGACACTCTCCTGCCTGTACATACTATTCTCTCATGCCTGCAAAGCTGGTAGCCTGCAGCTCTGTACCCCATTGATTACTATCCCATGGATCATCTTCCTTCTACTGCATCCAAAATGTGTCTCATACCCGGCTGCCATCTGACAGCCAGCATTCCTCCTCTCTTCTGCACTTTTGAGGCTTCCAACACTGGCACAAAAGCTCTTGCAGGTTCCACCCTTCCCCTGCTGTTTAATAACGCACGTTAGTTAACTGTTCCGTTACTTCTTCTGTTCTGTTACTGGTACTTTGGGTTTTTCTCCTCCTTCCCCTGCCCCCACCCTTCTTGGCCTTTTTAGAATCAAACTCTGGCATGCCCTGATACTCTAGAGACACCTTTGGTTCTCCTCCCTGCTTCAGGCCAGCCACTCTCACCACAAGAGAACACACGTTTTTTCAGCAGTAGGAGCCTCTTGCATTGCATACACACGCTTACAAACCACTGAGGAAGATATCTGCACATGCTGCACGTTGCCCAGCGTTCTGGGCAGCCCTCAGCTGTCACTCTCTTGCTGAGTCCTACGGCATCAAAAGCAGAAAGCTGCTTGGGTTTTGAAAGCTTACAGGTTCGCTGCTTCCGTCAGATGATGTCCTCCCCACCCTAAGCTACCCTGGCAGCTAGGTAAAGCCAGTAGCAATAGGTACAACTGGGCAGGGAGAAAAACCTCAGTGAACAGAGAAAAACAAAAACCAAAGCAGCATGACCTAAGGATCTCTGCATTGCAGCGGAGATCCCTGGGAGCCCCTGTGCTGTCCCCACACACTACAGCCCCTGGTCACTCACAGACAGCCTTCAGACCCCCCTCCCCGTGTGCACCCCTTGAGCTGTGCATGAGTAGCCACCTCCTTGCCTGCCCAGGTTGCACACTGGTTTCCCATACATGTAGTAAGAGGAAAGAAGTTACATGCTTTCCAGCTGTAGGTTGACTACAAGTGTACCTGATGAGTTTGAAGAGTCTGCTACTGTGGATGCACAACTGGGAAAAGAGAAGCGTCAACACTACAGTTCGGCTGGTGTTGCAGCTCTTTACTAAACCAACACTGCTAACACCCTTTTGGCAGCTGTAGTCAGTTAAACCACTGTCCTTCAGAAGGCACTTAAGAGGAACCTGCCAGAGCAGAGAAGGCAGCAGAGATGTCTTATTTCCACTGCAATAAAGCCAGAGCACAGCACTGAACAGAGCATTGGGTTTGCTTTTATGCTTGGCTTTTAAATGCAAATTTTTAGGACCAGATTCTTTCACCCAATGCCTTCTACTTAGGACTTATTTAAGATTAATCATCATCTTTGCCTTTTTGCAACAGCATAGAATTTTTTACTCATGTTTTTCATTATACACCATAACACACAAACTGAGTATGTTTTTATGATTATTTTATCATCTTAAAAACAGTAAAAGAAATAACATGCACTACATATAAATGAACATCATTAGCATTTACTTTCAAGTGTGCCACTGACAGCAAAAGTAGCATTCTCATCTTCTCTTTTTTTCTCCAGAGTCTTACTTCATACTTTGTAACTATTAGAACTTACAAATAAATGCAATATATCTGCAGGCTTACCAGCATTGCTAGTGCTTGAGCTACTTTTGCCATCGCTCTTCCTGGATCATGTATTTTAATCATCATTATACAGGCTTTGTTGATTCAATATTGTCTTTTATGCACTATGTTTGTAAAGCCTTATTAAAGTTTAATGAAGACATGAAATTGGATAATATTTGCATGTAAAATAAATCTGTAGTCTAAGCAATACAAAGTATTTATAATCATCAAAACAAATCATACCGCACAAGAGACAATAAAAAGAGAATGGAAATCAGGGAAGGAGTATTTATACAGAATCTCTTCCTAGAAATCAACTACCAAAGGTTCACTAGCCATAATAATTTAGGATACAAAGCTTTATGTATTAAATAGAATTACCATTTATATAATCAATTTTTACCATCTTAAAAACCCTAATATCTGTAAGACTCAAATGCAGCAAGTACTTGTCCTAAGTTTTAATTATTTCTAAGAATACAACTGCAGAATATATCAGCAATGAATAAACTATGATGCACGTGGGCTAAGTGGCAGATGGAAGATCCCTTTACTACCTGTATTATGAGATAACAGGAAGGAAAGAATCAGTTTCAATATATCTCTAAAATTTTTTAAAAGTAATGAAAATAGAGATGAAGGTGCATATTCTTTGCTCCTGTACTATCTGCAGGAGATCTAAGCAATTTAAGATATAATTTATTCTAAGATCAAAGTTGTCCTAGTTCAAGTCTCTCTGCTGGCAGAAATGATATTACACTAGCAAATTATTTTACTGTTTTTGTAGCAATTCTCAGGAGATGTGTTTTTATGTTCTCTCAACGCAGTAGGCGATTACCAAAGACCAGGGAAATATTTTGGCAGAGTCAAAGCTAGATCAGAAGTCTGCTTCTCCTTGAACACAGGTAAAACAGCTCTTGTTGTTCTTAACCATTATAAACACAAATAACACTCCCAGTAGCAAAGCAAGGGGAAGACAGCATGTCCCCAATGAACTGTCACTAGAATTGAGCCAATGCTGCAAAATATTATCTATGAATATGCATCTGAATTCTAAAACATTTGCTTTGACTTCAATTTTGCATCCCTTTTGTGTTTGCTTCTGGCATGTTCTAGTAAATTAATTACTAGCAGAAATGTTTGCTGAAGCTGTAGATTTTAAGCAAATAATACAAAATATTTATTGGAAGTGCCCTTGGAATTTATAGTTGTGGTTGTAGCCAGTGGCAATCTGAGTCTTGAGGTTAATTTAGACCTGTCAATGAAGAAGAAAACATCAGGTAACCCATAGCTTTAAATTCCTACTATTAAAATCAACAAGAAACCATTCGGCAGTTATAGCAACTCAATTGCATAGATACAGTAAATAAGATGGTAAGTACTTCAGAACATACTAATTGTCCAAAAACATACTGCAAGGAAAAGATGATACAACCTTTGTCACTCCAGCAGTTATGCACAAGGCTTTACAACATTCCTACAGCTGGAATTGCTGCAGGAAGGGCAGCTTCTGCCACATCTAAACAGACACTATGCTGCTGGCAATTTTTAATGACTCATTCCTCACCAAACTCAAAAGCTTTCATCTTAGACTTTCATGTCAACACAATTGAAAAAAAAACACACTAGCATGTAACCTCTACATCTTACCATTATTCAGAATTGCTCAACACGTCATCTTGAAACACAAGGCTAAATCCACCGTCCCTTGTAAAATGGGGTATAGTCTGCCTCCTAGAAACATCCAGGAGTTGTACTTAAACTCCTGACATGGTCCTGAAGCCTGGGATTTCAACTTAACATATTACAACCGTTAACATCATTTGGGTTTTTCACTTGCAGGATGTGCAACAGACTTGTTTTCCTAACTGGGCCACTTTTTAATGCTTGCTGGTGGCAGGAGGGAACGTACCCAGCGATGCACCCACCGGTGTTCACCAGGCCCAGGTTCTTGCTCATTCTCTGACAAGATTTACATCACACCTCTCTCCAGCCAACTCCAAACACCCTCATGACTGGTCCTAGGTTAAAAAAGTGTACCTTCCTCTCTCCTCCTCTGTCCAAAAATACATGCTATGAAGTAATTAAGGTAATTAAATATATACGTGTGTTTTTTATATATATATATATAATGTGTCTATGACGATGCACACTAGATAGCCATTCCAGCAGAGCACATCATCTCCCTGTTTAGGAAGGTGTCTTGCTAACACACCGCTTAGCAGCAGTATTAGATGCTTCAAACTACCGTTTCTGCTGCAGCCACGAAACATCTTGAACTAGCAACATGACTACTGCCAGAGCAGGAGAGCAAAGTAACACAGCTCTTTAGGAGAGGACCAGGCTTGCAGAAAGTCAACGTGGTATGCTGTTAGCTCTAAATAAGCCTTTTTTTCAAAAACACCACCACCCCCTGAGTTAAAGAATACCAGTACAAGTTTGCATTGGAGTATCCATGAAATGAAGAAATGACCTTCAAAGACTCGGTCTTGGATTAACACAAGACAGCATGAGAAACAGGCACTTGCAACAGGTCAAGAATGGAGAATTATAGTGATTTCCTTGAAACTCTATGACTTTGGGAATGACCAGCTATTAAGAAACAACAGAAAGACTCCCTCCAGAAAAACACTCAGAGTTGTAAGGAAATGGTTGGAAAATAATAAAAACATGTTTGCCTTAATTATTTCCTCAGGTAAAGAAGGTCAGAAATTTGAGATACTGAAGAACATTTAGCTGAAAAGTTCAGCAAACAGAGGGAGAAAGTGTTCTGCTACATCTATATGCAGGACCATGTAACACTAACGAAAAAATCATGAAAGAAATAATGAACTTTCTTGGGACTATGTATGAGATTATTTCTACTTTTCAAGTTACGGCACTTCAGTTTTTGGCTTCTCTTGTCTAAAGCTATTTTAGGACTCTAAATGAAAATTTATATTTTTATTGAGATGATTACACAAGCAAAAAATTAAGCTCTCCTCATCTTTGGCAAATAAGCCTCAGAGGAACTCTTCAAAATCTTATGAATTTCTGTCTACCAAAAGGTTGTGACAAACAGCACTGCAGACAGAGTAACTAAAGAATTAATAAAGGTAATTCCAAGAAACAACCATACTTTGCAAAGATGTCTTCAACATTTGCAGTTTTTGTATACCTACAAATTTCCATGAAAAAATAACAAAAATAGTCAATCCTTCCATTAGTGTTTAAACACATGAGAAAACATTTAAGTCTTACCATTCTGATTTCATTTTTACAAGAAATTAAGCGTATCCTATTGAAAACACAGGATAAACAGCTGAAGGAGTCGAGACTATTTTTGTTAAGCTCACAGTTTTCTGCAGAGATGCATCTCTCTTTGTGCAAAGGTTAGCTGTGGAAGGGCAGGCTTTAGCAGACCGAGGACCATGCAGCTCTGTCCCTCTCCAAGTGCACTGCTGGTAGCCCTGCCAACACGCACTTGCCGCAGACATGCTTCACGCGCGAGGCTGGCCCCTGGGCCACGAGCCCCCTGCGCGTGCCAAAAGTTTTCTCATTTACCAGCCCAGGAGTCATGTCAGGACTCCAGAGCAAGCTTTGGCCTGGTCAACAGTTTTGTCTTTGTAAGGAGGGTCTGATTGCATCCTCTGACTGCAGAGAATTTTACTGGGCTGCTAAGATACAGCGTTCATTTTCAGATATAAAAAACAACCCAACTTGAAATGGTAACATTGTTATTTTTCTATATTCCAAAATGTATGTGAGAAAACTGCAGTTCAGTTTCAAGGTTTCTTATAATTTCAATTAGTCGTATTACATATAATTCATAGCTTCTTCCAAGAAAGTATTTTTAAAATAATTACTTTATTAATAGGAAATTACTCCTCCATTTCCTGTGATGTTAGTTTAAAAAAATTTAAGAAGGTAATAATTGATCTAAAGCTAATTTCTCTAACTTTTATTTTACGTGATCAGAGGTTAATAGGCTTCATGCCTTTCAAGTGATTTGCTTTACCTGCCTATTTTAACATAGTGCAAAGTACTGATGGATTTAATTTAAATCTGCATGTTTTTTCATCTTAGATTTCCTCCGACACAATGGCACCTAAAACACATCAGCACAGTATGACCTGACAGAGCAGAAACAAGGGCTTGTGCTGTGCTCGAGCAACACAGTAAGAGACCCAGGAAGATGGAAAGCTGTTATTGGAATCTGTGATCCACATCCAAATGAGTGGGGACTTCCATCTTCAGCTGAGAAACTTCTCACTCATTAGGGGAAGAGAGATATATAAACACAGCTACTTCAGGTCATACAGGTTTTAATTCAGCCAGATACCTCTCAAAATTACAGAAATTTGTTCCCCTTCAGGGAAGGAAAAGCTTAGGCCACGGTTTAGCCCAGATTATTTGACATGATTTTTGAACTCACACTGATAGCCCATTTCTCACGAGGCAACACCAAGCATGGGGCATACACAGAATGCAGAAGATAGCTCTGCAGTTCATAACGCAAGAGATTCACCATCTGGTTTTCCTGTCTCTCTGACTTTCTCCCTATCCTCATGCAAATATTTTCATTCAGGCACCTAAAAACAGGCATGTGAAACCATTCAGAGAAAACAAGAAAAAAAGCTTCATTCATTTTTTTTGCTTGTCATCCCTTCTCATTCTCAGAAAAGCTGACCATCTGAGGTATGCATAATCTTTATGAAGAAGGATAGATGCATGCACATATTTCAGAGATCTTCTAAAACCAAGTGCATAAAATAATAGTATATAAAGAAAACTGTGGATCTGCTGTGAAAACCATTAAAAATTATTTTAAACCTACAGTTTCAGGTTCCTTGTGTTATAACTGAAGTTCATTCACTCCTGTCCTTTCAACTAGCCTAGACAATTTCAAGAGCCTTACCTCTTCAAAGAGTGCATCACTCATTTGTATATATTACTATTATAATTATTTTCAGTTTTATTGTAATTCAGTTATTAAAGTGTTCTTATCTCAACCCACAACTCTCTTTTTCCATTACCCCTTTAATTGTCTCCCACATCCCCAGGACGGGGAGTGGCTCTCTAGTGTTTTGCTGCTAGCCAAGTGGGTTCAAATCATGACAGTCACATCTCAAACATTTGTTTCTGGTTCCTGAAAAATCTTCAGATCCAAGTTACTCTGAAGAAAAGCTGGAATCAAGTTTCTATACATTAATATTTTCATAGTATATATTTAATGCTTTAACAAGCAGGTCTAACACACATGAGCTTTTGGTAAGCTACAAAATAAATTTTTCTACCCACCAATCTCAGTACTGAAACAGAAAGGGTAAACGTAAAGTTCATTTTAAAGGTGTTCAGTGCTTCTAGAGAAACATAATCTCAGAACAGCAGCTTGAAGGCAGGGACCTCGTTCCCTCAGAAAAATCAGAAATAGTCATGAAGAGGGTGGAAAATGGGCTTGGGTCCTAGCATCTAGAACAGTGGAGAGTCATAGGAAAGAAACAACTGTGAAGAGGCATTGGGTCTTCCCCAGCTGCCCTCAGCTCACAGTCAACAGACATTTTATTTATGGGTGTTGCAAGGACCAGGCCAACAGCGTGAACTGCTAGAAGAAAGAGATTATGAGCTGTATGATATACATAACCTGCCTAGGTTCCCAGGTACTTATGGACTGCAGCCATATGCTAGCCATATCACATTCACAAAGTCTCTTCCTTTTCCAGTGCTGGGGTTGAGGAGGGGAGGTTATGACAGCATTTTTGAGAAACTAAAAGGATCAAACGCTCCTCAGTCTGAATGGGTTAATGTGCTTCATATCTTGTTTAGTTAGTGATCTATTTTGTCCTCTGAATTGGGGAAATGTTAAAATACTTTTTGGGCAATCTGTAACTGGAGATAGTAAATAAGGTTATGTTCTACACCATTTGTTTCTAATTTCTTGTTTAGGAGTATCTCATTACAGAAGAAAAGAAGACCGATCCAGCTGAGCTAAGATTAGATGTCAAGAGAAAATCTAATGCTGTTAGTAGTGACTACATGCTTTCTTTAATTAGCAACTGCCCACATAATATAATAGAAGCAATTGATAATAGGGGTTAAGCTGTTGTTACTACTCTGTTTGGACTAAAACTCTTTTCCAGGGTAGTTTCTTTTACAAATGAATGGCCCAGTTACCCAAGTATTAAAAAGCACAGCTATACACCATTTCACTTGAGTGGCAAGACTAGAAATATAGCAAAAAAAATCTACTGGCTGTTTGTCCTGGTTTTAGTGCATTATTAAGGAGTGCTAGAGTACAACTCTATGTATCCACATATACTTTACAAATATTTATTTTTTTCTGATTCACAGAGTTTATCAGTTCTCCAATAAACTTGACAGTAGTTGAGGAACTATACACTTGACTTTAATATTTTTATTATGCACCAAGTTCCTCAAAATAGGTCTATTAACCATCACTCAAAGACAATTTGAGGTGTTGGCTTTTTCATCTTGGACAAACATTTTTAACATTAGTGTGATAAACATTTAAAGTCTTTGTTATAATTCTGTACTCCCCATAAAAACCTACTTGAATATATTATGGAATATGTAAAAGACTTAACTGTCTCTAAAGAATGAGGGTGGATATGCCATCAGGCATTAAAAATAACATATGACTCAACTACAAATAATTAGATACATTACAACAAGAAAATACAAGTTTCCAAGTATATGTCCACAAATAGAGTAATTTGCAAGTGGTCTACAAACAAAGTGATAAAAAGATGAAGTTTTGTAACAACTCCGGTTCACCTGCTATTTCTAATTTCACAACCAAAAATTATCACTAGCTGAGTAAATATACACAATGCTTTAATAAATAGTTTTAAGTATTTCTATTTTGCTTTCAGAAATGTCCATTTCCAACAGTGGGAGAGATAAGGGGGTGCACAGGAGAGATCTTTTGCTCGCTTCCTGGACTACTATTTACACAGGGAGTTGGATAAGACTTCTACAAGTCTCATTTTTCCAAAGACAAACAAGATATCAGGAACCAGAGTTTACTTTTGGATTTGTTGTCTTTATCTACAAAAGGAAGTTATTGTTTACATACTGTATAATGACAACTGTAGAGCTGCCTGACTATTGAGATTTGACTGTTCACAGGATGTAGGATGTCGACAGTGAAGTGGCACAATCAGTCATGGAAAAACCATTATAAAGCCTGAAGTCTGGAGTAAAAAGGACAGTGTAGGTAACGAGGGCACTGGTCTTCCATTCCATTTTTGCAAAAGAATGAAAATGAGTTCAATTCATGAAAGTCAATGTTGTGACAACACACTAAACCAGAATGCCACATCATGGTAAATCAATGTAGAAATTACAATATAAAGACAAAGAAAAAGCCCATCTTAATAAATATTTAAAATTAGCATCTTCAAGTATTGGTGTATTTCTTAAATATAGCTAACTTGTCACAGCTTTTTCTTGGCAACATATGGAAAATTGTCTTCCTTTCTTTCCCACTAAAATTAAAGGGCCTGCTACAGGAGAAGAGAAAAAAAGAATCACTGTGCAGCCCATGTTGAAAGAACAACTGTCTGGGCAAGGCGAAGAGATACACAGTAAATTATTTACTCTCTGGAACAAGCCTTGCTGGGAGATGCAGTCGTGCACACAAGGAAGACGGGGAAAAACACAAATCAGCTCAAATATATTTCATGTATTTCTTACTGTCAGAAAAATATTGACAAGTCTTAACGTTGGTCAGGACATCAGAGCCTAGACAATACCAATTCCTAACTTAAGCATATGCTCAGGAGAAGAGATACCAATTATTAGTATTGAGAACCAATAGCTCACCCATACGGCAGTGGCAGGCCTCGAGTACAGCTTCCCTTAGGTGACTGCAGAATTTCCCTCTCAGTTTTCTCTGATTCAGTTTAATCCTTACCATTAAATCAAAGAATACATTCAGGGCATGGGAATATCATAGAAACAACACAGAATTTGTCAGGCATGATTTGCCCTTTGTGAAGCCACGTTGGCTGTCACCAATCACCTAATTTTCCATGTGCCTCAGCATAGTTTCCAGGAGGATCTGCTCCATTATCTTGCTGGGCACAGAGGTGAGACTGACAAGCCTGTAGTTCCCTGGGTCTTCCTTTTTTTCCTTTCTTAAAAATGGGGGTTATCTTTCCCCTTTTCCAGTCAGCAGAAACTTCCCCAGACTGTCATAACTTCTCAGATATGATGGATAGTGGCTCAGCAACTTAATCTGTCAGTTCCCTCAAGACCCGTGGATGTATCTCATCAGGTCCCATGGACTTGTGCACCTTCAGGTTCTTTAGATGGTCTCAAACCTGCTCTTCTCCTGCAGTAAGTGGTTTATGCATTCTCCCAGTCACTGCCTTTTCCTGCTGCGACTTGAGCAGTGTGGCATGAGAACTTTCCAGTGAAGACTGAGGCAAAAAATTCATTGAGTACCTCAACCTTCTCCATATCCCAGGTAATCAGGTCTCCCGTTTCCTTCTGAAGAGGGCCCACATTTTCCCTAGTCTTCCTTTTATCCCCAACGTACCTATAGAAGCATTTCTTGTTGCCCTTGATGTCCCTGGCCAGATTTAATTCTATCAGGGCTTTAGCTTTCCTAGCCTGTTCCCTGGCTGCTCAGACAATTTCTCTGTGTTCCTCCCAGGCTACCTGGTCCTTGCTTCCACCCTCTGTAGGCTTACTACTCATAACATATAGCAGTATTTGAAGAAGAGGCTCTTCTCTTGGAGATAAATAGATGTGTTTCTCCTTAACAAGGAATGAAGCTAATTCTTAGATAGAAATAGTATTGTCAGGGACAAAACTCCCACAGGACAAGAAGAAGTTTGCTGAATTTAAGGTTTTGGTTAAAATTATGCTCAGACAAATGGTGAAGCCAATTACTACACCAATTCATGTCCATTCTGCTCAATGGTGTGTAAGAACTTCCGTGAGATTCAGCTACAGGAATTCAGGTTTTCTTCAGTAAAAAAACCAAAATAAAACCAAAACCAACAAATCAATGAAAGATTGCTCAGATAAGTAAGGGAAAGCAAAAGAAAAAAAAAAAAAAAAAGCACTGAAGATTTTTGTTAACTTTTTAAAAAAAGAAGCCAAACATATAGATAAAATATTGCTATGAATTAAGGCTAAATACTGTTAACTACAATAATAAGAAAATTCTTGAGTGTACATTCTGGTATATTCGTGTGTAAATATTTGGAAATTAAAAAACACAGTAAAGGTGGAAAAAAGGTGGCAGTGGATTGGGTGAACTGCAGATTTCCTTTCAGATGTATTTCCTTGCAGACTGATGTTCTAAGTCATCAGTTCAGCTAGGTTTAGGAATACCTTCTGCAAATAAAATGGAGTTTTCCCACACTTTGCCATCTAGCATAGGTGAGAGAGTGTGTGCGCACACAAGTGTACACATGCACAGCTGTCCAACCGAAATGAGCTTTCCTGCGTGCTGTAGACTTTCATTTTTGAGGCAGTAGCTGGATTACATAATGTAGTGATGATGATGTAGAAAAGCACCACCACATCTTCAAGTCCTCCAAAACAGGACGCTAGTACAGTTTATTTTACATAGTTTCCACTTACAAGAAGATGCTCTACAGTTTGCTTGGAGATGTTTTAAGTATCATATGAACTACCAGAGCTTCCAGGAGCCTCAACTTGGCCATGAAGTCTGTGGCTCTCTATACTGTACAACTGCAAACACACCATTCCTTGTAATTCTGGTAACAAATTATTATCCTTAAGAAGGACTTAAAGTTTTTTTATCCATTTCTAATGCTTAATAATCACAGATAGGTCACAGGTACCTTCCCAATTCTACCTTAATTTACCTGAGTGTAGTCAGATATGATCTCGGAGGATGCATAAAACAGCGAAAAGAAAAACTGAATGTGTATTCTCCAATATAAAACTGCATACACCAGATTAAAATAACAGTATCCTAACCATACAAGATTTGTAGAGAGAAATCCAACATTTTGAGAATAAAATTATCTGCTTTAACAAATAAAAATGTCTTCTACTCCCTGCTTGTAATATTTTGACACTCTTTTTCTCTTCAAATACCCATAAAGATCAAAAAGTGTAGGTGTGGATAATCCATTACCATTGGCAAGCAGCCACAGCTTTTGCACACAGAAACCCTTTGGTTCTCATTGGTCTTTAAAAAAAAATAAATTTCCAAGTGGATTCACATCTACACAGAAAGTACTTTCTACATCACTTACGTCTGGTTTGTCTTATTCGTATACTACAAATAATTTATCGTAGTAAGACCTCCATCTGCATCAAAACTATATGCAGTTATCAGACCCTGTAAATCTTCTAAGTTCAGTTACCTTTCCTCACAGACTTCCTAGAAGCTAAAGCCCTACAGCACAATATTTTAAAATAAAATACAATAATTTTGAAATTCCAGAATTTACTTCTACCTCTTGGCTTATATCCCCTGATTTCTACAGCACTGTAAACCAAATAACCTCACCAGGAAGCAATGCATTGTACCTGCTGATGTTTTTAATGTAAATAATAATGCTCATTTATGTGACATTACTCACCAGAAACAGAGCACTTTTTTTTTTTTTCCCCCCTATGGTTAGAAATATAGATTCACAAATACTCATAATGGAAAAGAAAAAAAAAAAAAAGACAACTCAAGACAAAGCTCAGAGATTTTACCTGTAAGATTAAGTCTGTATGTTGTGAACACAAACTAAAACACTCCCCTAGAAGATTAAATTACTGACTTTTTTTTTTTTTTCCAAGCAGGAGAAGGGAGGGTACTCACATCGTCTGACTATGCAGCTAACACAGTTGTCTAAGCAACTAGGGGGAGCCATATCAATATCAGAGACACTTCTCCAAAGTCAATTAAAATATGTAGGTTACCAGCACACTTAACTTATTTTCTCCTCACAATTTAAACTGACTGCTAAAGTGCAGTTTATGCATAATATAAGTTATTTCTGCTTTGATTAACACTGCGGATTCTTCCTCTCTTTACTGACTGGCTGCATACAGGACCTAGGGAGACTAAGACTCCCTGCTACTCCATTTTTTTCTTGGTGACAGCATGGGCAAAATGTGCATCTAAAAAAGAAAAGTCTTTCCAGTGTCTCATTTTTAATTTGCTCTAATAGGAACATATACATAAAAAAATAATAAAAAGGGCAACAAAACAAAATACTACAAAGATGGTACAATTATCACCTTGGGGATAGGAGAAAGAATGAGCCAGATATGACAGATGTGAGTTACGTTACTTAGTGCCTAGCTGTCAGGCTCCTGGATACTAAAACAGTGAAAGAAGCCTAACAGAATATGACTAGAAAGGTAATGGAAAGGAGACATGAACCTCTGATTGATGGTTAGCTCAAACACTAAATTCAGACTTCAGAAAGGATGAAGAATATTTAATTCTTCATTAAAGTGGTGCTGAAAGAAGAGTGTCAAACTCAATTCACAGTTAGCATTTTAGCTAATTGCAGTCACACGTTTGAAATTACTACAACTGTGGGGGAAAAATTGAAATTAAATTTGTGTCGGGAAGCATGGCAGTTAAGCAGTGATTATCAAGGAAAATTACGTGGCTTCTGGGAAGTACTGAAAGCATCGATCCCAAATAACTTACCATTCACAAGTAAAAGACTATGTACATTTTATACTTCTGTAGAGTATTACTTTGTCTTCAGTGAGAGAAGAGGTACAGCCCTTAACAATACCAGAGTTAGACTCACACATCCTGCTATAATAAACAGATTACAAAGAGTGAATACAACAGAAGCTTGAGCCTTTCCTGCACCAGACTACGTGTTTATGCAAAATTGTGTAGAGTGACTCTTACTACCTCTGTTGAGACAAGTGAAACCCTTATTTTCCTGTTCAGATGACAGTGGCTGTGTCTACATGGGCAGACAGTGCAGTACAGTAGGAGCAGAACCGCAGAGAAAACCACTCGGTGGTGAGGAGTCATTACTGACATGATGTACATTTTGAGATACTTCAAATTCTCTACTCAGCACAACCGACTGAATGGTCATTAGTGGTTGGATGCACAAGACAAACTGATGGAACAGATATTTTTTTGCATTTCAGCCCAGGTCAGAAGCGAGTCTTCCAATCGGCTCCTCTTACTGTGCTTCACTTCACCCTGCAAATGGCCACGGGACGTACAGAGTGGATTCCTATCAAGTTAAACTAATCAAACATTCAGTCCAGGAGTATATCTGATGAGCTCCAAACACCAATAGATATTTGGTCTACAGGAGCAGATAAGAGCTAATGACTGAAACATTTAGTTAAGTTAGATCCTCACTACAACTTGCTCTAAAGATCTACTGCTCCCACTGCGCCACACTACTTGGTTAGTATGGTCACAGCCAACGTGCTTGCCCTAGGCTGGCACTACTTCCTCTAATTGGCACTAAGAGTTGTAAAAGAAAAAATGAAATCAAGAGGAATAAAAACTGAACTGCAGCAGACACCAAGCACCCCTTACTTTTTTCTGGATTAAAAGCTGTTTCTGCAGATTACACCCGTTCTGATGTTTAAAACAATGCTATGCAACATGCAAGAAGGACACAGCCTGTGGAGAAGAACGTGGACATGATTAGGAACTTTAAAAAAAAACCAACCTTTTCAGTTAATGACTTCTGGGGTAGAAAGCAGACATTATCCAGCTGCACTGTTTAATTCCAGAACCAAGTTGATGGCAAAGGTTTTCAAGGGAAAATATAATTAGCACTGACTCAAAAGGCAAATAACTTCTGTTTCCCTCCCACCAAGTAGGCAATAGCTTTAGAACTATATTTAGGCTTTAATAAAGCCATTTCCCAATCTGAATTTTATAGTGAAAAAAAACCAAGTTACAGTTTAGGAATAATATGTTCTTGAAGATAAGCTAAAAGTCTGGTTGGATCTAACAAGCTCCCTCTAAGAGATGTTCAATTGTCTTTTCACAATGGCCAGATCCATTCTTCAGGTTCCTCCCTGACTTCCACTCATCTTTTACAAAACTGTGCTAAAATGTGTGAGAAGAGAGAGACCACCCCTCAACAATGCAAATAGCACTTGTGTCCTTTTCCAAAAAAATTCTGCCATTAAGCTTCTAATCCCACTTCTAGACCTCTTCTCACTTTCGAGGTAATAGGAATAAGCCCAACCAAAACAAACAAACAGAAATCCCATTTTTGAAGCAAGAGCTGTGTCATGTAATCATATTTCAATGTCAGAAGCTTAATTAAAATTGATGCTAGGCAAAGAGCTGTCATCATCTCCTCTGCCCCAGTTTCACCAAGTAAACCAATGGAGCACAATGTTGTCCTTAGAGGAAACAACGTTGTCATTGCTATCAGCTACAACTGGTAAATTGTATACAGTTTTCCAAGCCAAAGTGATGACAGATAAGGACTAAAATCTCTGACTACTTAGAATAGTCTTTCTGAAAACATAAGATCTTACACTATCAATAAAGTTACTTACTTCAGCACATCCATCCTAATTCTTCCTCTGCTTAAGTCTTCAAGAAATTGTATGGGTATTTGAATAGCCACAAGAAGTATATTGACACAAGGAGTTTGTTGATGCAAATTAGAAGCTTTTGACGGCCAGAACAAATCGTTAGAAAGCACAAAAATCAGAATCTTTCAGTTCTTTAACTATCCTTCAGTTCTATTCACATCCTGATGCTGTTAAAAGGATAACAAAGAACTACCTTTGTCAGCTGATAAAGTAGATAGCACAACAGTCATGGATCTTAAGTACTTGCTGGGAAAGGTGAATCCTTCAGGGGAATGTTCCTTTTTTGGTTTTTGTTAGTTGTAGGCTTGTTTGGTTTTTGGGGGTTTTGTTTGTTTGGGGCTTTTTTTTGCTTAGATAACTTCAAATGTGCCAGTTAGTTTTTGGCAGACAGGGTGAGTACATGTTCAGTGACATTCTGAAATACTTAAGTGAAAATTTCAAACATCCATAATTCAGAAACCTCAATTCCCTAGATATGCATTTCAACACCACTGTATTTACCCTATGTTATTTTAAAAAAACCTTTAAAACTTAATTTTTTTCATTAATCCAGTAAATAAAAAATAAGATTTCACAAAAGCCTTTTTTTTTTTTTTAATTAACTTTGTAACTATAAGAATGCAGAATTATGGAAGCTCATGGAAAGACTTCACTGAGATTATGCAACATCTTGCATTGCTACTCACTGGGAACCTGGAAGTTTTTACTTTCAGGATAAATGTACCAGATTCAGAAAACAAGATTCTACAGTTCCCAGTCCCTGGCACCCTGCAACAATAACTGAACTGAGCAAATTAAGCTTGACCACCACTGAGCAAAGATGTGCAGCTTTTAATTAGATAGCATGGGGGTGATGGCTACAGGCCTTCTGGAGGGATCATATTTATTGTGCCATTCAACCTTTAGAATATTGAACAGTTCTGTGAAACAGAATAGGGTCTAAAATCATCTTACAATTACAAAAAGCATTTTATCCTAAAGGATCCTATAGTGTTTTAGGGACTTCACAGGTGAAGTGAACAATCATCTGAGAGAGGAGAACCAGTGGACTCATCAAAATGCAAATAACAAATGAGAGGAAGGTACAAAGTAAGGCAGTTCTGTTTCCACATTTCCTGAAACTGTACCAGATGGCCCAGTGCTTGCCTTTCATTAACTAGTGTGCTGGGATAAAGCTGTGTTAATTAAATCACTAAACTACCACTAATTCTCTGTTATTTACTAATTCAACAAATTTAATTTTTTTTTTGTTTTGCTCAATACAGCAAATTCTAATTAAGTCTTGTAAAGTTGAAAGGATCAATAATTAAATAAAATAGATGAATAATGATATGCAGTTGTCTGTTATAACATTAGCAGCAAAATACAAGTTCAAGGCACAAACTAGCTTACATGGAAGGAACAACTTGCACTAAAAAAACCCTCAGAACAAAATATTCAAGCAAGAACTTTATCATATACTTGCTAGAGCATTACAAATGCTGCCAACACACTAAACGAGACGTAGGCTGTTTACCACCAAGCTGTGCAGCCTTTCCCTGAGATAACCTCACAAATGGTACAATCTTTTCAGAACCTGACTTTGTGGCCTCTCAAGTTACAGGGCTTCAGCTTCCCTGATTCCCTCTATCAGCCAGCGGTAAATACGGTAAATACGTATCACTCCAAGCTATAAAGAGCAGATCTCTTCTCTGCTCAGGTTCCCTTCACCACAAAGTCTGGGCAGGAAAGTAGCTAGTCTTGTTACCCTTTCCTCCCACATGGTCTTTTGGAGCAAACAGCCAGCTGAGTAAGTGAGAACAAGCCACCAACTGTCCCAATTGTTCCCAGCAGGACCAGCAATTCAGAGTTTTATCTGAGTGTTTCCCTTTGTTTTGCTCTCTGCTTGCAACAAGCAGTGCTGGGAGTGCAGAAGGTTATTTATTAGGAGCTGTTCCTCCACTCAGCCATAGTCAGCCAAGAAGCCTTTTCTTTATCTCATGTGCTAAAATTTGAGAACCAGTGGAAAAATCAGTCCATAACATGATCAAATCTGTTGTTCTTCCCAAGAAAGGCCTCTGGCAATCTTCAGGGTCCCTGCCAAGGAGGTACACCAGCTCTAGGAGCAAAGTCCCAGCCCAGCAGGCACACAAAACCCTGGAGGCTAAAGAGTGAGGAGCAGGAAGCAGACAAGGGCTGTTCATATTCCAGAAGGGTTAATTCACATTGCTTAGAGAGTAACACAGCATAGCTCAGGGTCCACGTTTAAGGAACATATTAGATTCCTCAAATAAGCAAGTAAATCCTTCCAGTTGAAGTGCCAGCCTGCTTCATAGCATATGAAAACATCTCATGAAAATACTTGCAAATTCACAAGAAATACTGGGAAATTTTTCATCTTTCTATACTTATTTTTGAAGGAAGATACTTGTGCAGGAAATTGATAGTTCAAAAAAAAAAAAAACAGAATAAAAAAGAATAATGATTACAGCTGACAGTGTTTGCATTCCAGCTCCATCCACAGCCAGTATCCCTTCCGTACTCCCACTATTCATGGGAAAACACCCTGCCTCCAAAATGTCTACAAGACTGACAAATATGTGAAACCCGTACAGACCAGAACAAATTTGCCATCAGCACAAGGGAGTCTTCTCTCAGGAAACAGAAAATATTTTTCATCAAAAAAAGCCTACTTAAGTCTAAAAGACTGGGCTGTATTGGAGACTGTTGAGTGGGGTAGTGAGAACAGTACCCAGGGTTAATTACCAATGTTTCTCCAGAGAAGAGAGATTATTAGCAGCACGAAAATAGATAACAACTTCTTCAGGTAACAGCTGTGGTGCTAATACTCAAGTTCAGCAAACAAGCTTCCACCAAATATTCATGCCAAGTGCAGTTGTGTGTATGACAGGTGTAACTAACCTGTCCAGTTCTTAATCCTTTCCATATTTTTATTTATGATTCTAAATTGTGTAGTCTCTCGATACGCTCACCCGTGAATTAAGCCAGTGCCAAAAAAACAGAAGCTGGATGTGTTCATTTGCATCCCAATAACAAGTTATTTGACTCTGAAGAAATTATGAGATTCTAGCAGATGTATTTGCTTAGTTTTATTACTGTGGCTTTTCTTAAAAAAATAGGCACGTACAGGACACATTAGCACCATTTTTCTTCTGAAGCATTAGTGAAACAAAATCCAAGAGTAAGCATCTGAATTACATAAAAGGACTTTTTTCTTTGGATGGTTTCCCAAGTGATTGGTTCAAGAATTTGAATGGTCAGAGAAACCTCCAAGGCACAGAGCCTGCTCATGCAGATGGACATATTTCTGAACACGTGCCGTGTCCATCCCTTGGATGAAGCGTGTGGCATTTCTTCCTACATCCTTCTGAAACTCTGTTTAGAAAGCACAATTCTAAACTCCAGGTCCAGCCTGAGAAAAGACTCAAGGCTTAAATACCAATTAAATCTCTAATCTCACCCCCGTTGCCTTTGAGGGCAACACATCAGCCTATCTTCCTCTCCCAACCCTGATCGAGCTCAGTGTCTAGGAGAGCATCTTCCTGTCCCCAGCAGCACACCCAGGCTGAGGCAGTCAGTTGGGCTCGCTGTCAACAAAACTCAAAGAACTACGTAAAAGTTACTTTTTGGCTGTGTGCTGTGCAGATATAAATGTTCCTGCTCCGGCAGGGGGATTGGACTAGATGATCTTTCGAGGTCCCTTCCAATCTCTAACATTCTGTGAAATGCTGAAAAAATCTCCTTTAACACACAGATTCTTTGAGAACAATTAAGAGGCTAATACTCCACAAAATAGGAACCCGGACAACTTTTATACTGGCTTTAACAGAGAAACCACAAGTTGTAGCCAATTTCTGTTATATAAACTAGCATTTCTTAAGGCATTTTTTTTTTACATTTACCTAATTAAACACCCAAGTCTTCAACAGAAACTCTCTTTTTTTTTTTTATTCATTCCTTTTTAGAAAGGATTGTTTCACAAACGCATACAGGCAAAGTGGTCAAAATCTATTAATGGTCAGATAGCAATTCTTTTAAGAGAAGACAGCTGACATAGTAGAGAGTATGTACACATTATGTATGTGCATATAGACATACACGCACACAAAAACAGAGAACCTCAATGTCAGCCTGCACTCAAAACACAGCACCCAAATTAAGAACAATGTAACATGCAACTATTCCATCAGTCAACCAACAACAACAAAACAAGGCTGATTTACATTGTGTTCTGACTGGTGACATTTTTGTTCAGCTTTTCCTCTGGAAAGATTACAGCTTGGATGTGTTCCTCTCTTGGGAAGAAATTGTGGGAGGAGGTGAAGTGTGAATAATTACACTTTCCTCCAATTGTCTGTGATGCTTAAGCTGAACTGTACCTCTATCAACTAAGGAGCTTAAGAAGGTCATGGTCTTCAAGGAATCATGCTCTACTGAATATTTAATGGTAGGTCTAAAATACTCCTCACCTGTACAAATGACTCAGAATTCAAGCCTACAGCATTTCAACACTTATTTTAAAAAACAAGGTTTGTTTGTGCATTGTTGGGTGGGTTTTTTACCATTTATCTTTGAGATTTTCTTTCTGCAAGAAAAAGAGGGCTGTATTTGATTTATTTTTTAATACTGTTCTGGAGTTGAGATTATCAAGAAACTAGCTAAAGTGATTGAAGAATATTTGCAACAAGTTTAGTCTTTGAGGAAGAGAAAGTATTTGTTCTTACACAAAAAAAAGGAAAAATACTTCAGAAGGACAACGACATGCATTTGGCAAAGCATTTTACATTTTTTGTAGAAGATATAGGGAAGAGGAGAATGAAAAAGTGGGCAGAAAAGGAGAAATCTCACTCTTGTCCACATGCCCTCTGATTGAAGAAAAAGCAATCCAGAGATATAATTAAAGCAATCAAAATATATTCCTATTATCTTGAGAAAATAATTGTATTGAATCTAGCATACGATGCACTCAAGATGCTATAATTAACAGAATCACTAAAACATTCCTGGATAAATTAACTGGTCATCACATATCATAAATTTGCTTTTTCAGTCTTCAACATGCTTGCATTTCTTTTTAACCAAACTCCTTAGAATTACAGTAACTGGTCTGGAGATTGTTGCATTGCCTGATAATCCCATTTTATCCTAACCCACTATCAATGCAAACTTTATATCAGTGAAACTCTGCTTGGGAACATACACAAATTAATCCTAAAACTACCCAATGATCATCTGAGTACTGAGAATGCATTTGTTTATTAATGTATATTCTGTTCTTCTTCCTTCAAAGCACATGTAAAAATACTTTGTCACAACTATCAATAGTGCTCTTCTAGAGCAGAAATTACATTTTAACCCTGCCCTGCCTGGTTTCTCCTTCCTTCTTCATCTTAGATAAAGCATTTCAAGTCACTCATCTCTAGTGAACAGGGAAATAAATTAGGGACCAAATTATTTAAATAATACAATTTAAATGTCTGAAACCTCCAGTTTATCAAGGTCTGAAGACCTGTAAAGCAATAATGAATAAATCATCCTTAATCAGAAAGTAGTCCACTCTTTCTCAGATTGACATTTTCTGCTGTCTTTTGTAATGTAATTTTTAAAAGGCATAATTATGCTTTTGTATTATTATCAGACAAATGACACTATTTAAAATTTCATTGCAGGCACTGTAGTCTGCAGCCTGTACAGAATTCCATACACAAGGCACTATGGGTACTCAAACTCTCCATGCATTCCACATCACTTTTAGAAATATAGGGTTGTAGCAACTTTTTTTACCCTGTAGCAATCTCACTTATTAATCTTTGACCCTATGTGCCCAAACTGTCACTTGCTAAATTAGCTATCTGCAGCATCATTCTAATCAAGTTATTTTAATACATATGGCTATCAACTACCCAGACTTGTGCAAAGCCTTTGACACAGTCCCACATGACATCCTTGTCTCTAAGTTGGAGGGACATGGATTTGACCAAAGAAGGACAACTTGCTGGGGTAGAAATTGGCTAGATGGCCACACTCAAAGAGTTGTGGTCAACGGCTCAATGTCCAAGTGGAGACCAGTGACAAGTGGTGTTCCACAGGGGTCAGTACTGGGACCAGTGTTGTTTAACATGTTTGTTGGAGACATCGACAGGGGGATGGAGTGCACCCTCAGCAAGTTAGCCGGTGACACCAAGCTGTGTGGTGTGGTGGACACGCTGGAGGGAAGGGATGCCATCCAGAGGGACCTGGACAGGCTTAAGAGGTGGGCCAATGCCAACCTCGTGGAATTTAACAAGGCCAAGTGCAAGGTCCTGCACGTGGGTCGAGGCAATCCTAGGCACAAATACAGGCTGGGCGGAGAATGGATAGAGAGCAGCCCTGAGGAGAAGGACCTGGGGGTATTGGTAGATGAAAATGTCAACATGAGCCGGCAGTATGCGCTTGCA
>NW_010135284.1:0-3365 GCF_000699245.1 Pterocles gutturalis
CAACTCACGAGTCTCTTTTCCCTTTACCCTGTTAATTCTCTTCCCCATTCCCCACTGTCTGTCTGCCAGCCAGGTCAAACCACAACAGGCTGAAAGGGAGAATGGCATTTACTAATCCAGTTAGAAGGAAAGTGGAGAAGAGAGATGATGATTTATAGGCCATTTTTTTTAAAATATGTTCATATTCTTTGAAAATAAGACTATTTTTTTTTCTTCCCCTCACAAGGTGAAGGGATGGACATTTTTTTAGAAATCCAGCCAACTGAGGTGCATGTCTTGACTATTCTGAAAAAAAAAAAAAAAAAGTAACTAAGTTTTGGTCAACAGTACTTATAATGGCCAAGAATCCTTATCCAGGTTCTGCTCATTGTTGTCTAAATGACTTGAGCAGAGCTCCTCACTGCTCTAGCTTTCATAAAAGAGCATCAGTGTCTCAAAGCTTCAGGTTAGAGTTTGTGTATAGAGAACACAAATCCTTCATAGGATAAGATACCGAGTACCAAAAATGATGGTTGCTTATTTTCCATCTGGGAAAAGTGCAATCCAAGTGATGTAATGTAGAGCACTTGTGAGTGTAAAAACCTCAGAAGTAGATTCATGGACAATTGGAGAAATGGAAGGATAGCACCAACCATTTTCGTTTTGCACACCAGCAGATATGTTTTCAAGGTGACTTGTGCTGGCAGTGCTACACATTTGAAAGAAGCTGGTAGGTGTAAGACAAAAGGTGATTATAAAACAAGACTCTTAAATTAAGTGCTTTGTCTTGCTGGAGCAAACAAATTAAATAAGTCACGATAAAGATTATCCAAGTTTGGGCACTGGAAACAAGGACAGAAGACTTTTGTGTCCAATCCAAGTGGCTTCTTACTCATGCACAGAGAGAAAGAGCAAGTTCCATACAAAGTAAATTCAGAATCATTCCTAATAATAATGTAAGAAGTCTAAACATGTGCACACACATAAACAGGAGGAAAAATGTAATCGCCCAAAATCTAAAACTTTAAATAGCAAGAATGAAAACACATTTTAAACAGAATATAAATTTCAGATAGTGTATATTGTAAAACCAGCAAAAATAACAATCCCTAAACCTCTCAAACTGCACACTCCTCTGAGAAAACAAAATAGCAGTTGAGAGAAACCAGTGGTTAATTTCTTGGAGTGCCTCTTTGTGTGCATAACAAAAGGAAGAGCACAGAGCTGGAACTAGTAGTATAACAAGCTGAGAAATACAAAGCTTAACAAAAAGTCAGTGAAAATACTTTTTCTGTAGAAAAGAAAAAAAGAAAACCTTCAGTCAAGGAATAGTGAATGCATAAGGGGAATAGGTAGAAGGAACAATAGTCTGAAAAAATCCTCCAGTAGTTATAAACACCTACACGTTCTAAGATGATGTTTTCTCGTTGCTACTTACTCCGCAGGTTGACATATGCACCGATGCCTCTGAGAGCAACTCTCAAGGTTAGAATAGGGGAATGAAGAATATTCTGCACAGGCTGTTGACAGTACAGTGCACTAAGCAGTTCAGTAGTTAGTGCAGAGACCATACTTTATTCGAAAAGACTCCAGCTATTTGCTATTTTCTTAGCTTATTGTCTTTCTTTTATGCTTGTTAAAAAGAGAAGTTAAATATTTGCAGTGTCAGTTAAAGCAGTTCATTCTGATGTTCAGTTACTGGATTTTACTGTCATACATTATTCTACTCTTAATAGAGCAAAAATTCCATAATTAATTAATTAAATTTTTACCACTACATTAACAATTTAATATAAATTATTTACTATATCTTGGAAATATAATTAGCCAAGCAGTCTTTTTCCCATCTTAAGGTTTGCAGCCTTTCTCTGGTATAACCCTACTCTACATATTAAAACCAGGTATTTAAATGGGAAAGAAAGACTTTTCATTTTTTCCTACTGCATGAGGAAGAATTTACATAGCCATCTTACTCAGAAAGTAACTATCTAAAGAAAGGTAGCAGACATAGCTAGGAGGAAATACAAGGAGAAAGAGAGAGAGCAAGGGAAATAAATGGGAAAAGGGTAAAAAGAGAAGCTAGATATGAGGCCAGCAGAACTCTACTTAATTCTGTATTCCTCTGCTTTAAGGACATTGGTGTAAAGAAAAATGATGGCAGGCACTTGCCTTTGCAAACAGTCCATGAATCCTTGTAGTCAACACAGTTTAGCAAATGTGGGTAGAACTAATTTGACTACAAGAATGATGAGGGGTCTAAACCCCTGGCTGATTAGGGTACCACAAGTCCTAAGGAGCCCTAAACTAGAAACAGGCACTACTAATAGGGCTCAGGGGAAATGCTTGTATCTGACTCCAAAACTGCATCCCTGAAAACCACTGTTTAGCTGTCTCTGAATGCAGGTCATGCTTAAACTCTTTCTGGTCCTCTGCCTTTCAGGCTCCTGTGCGCTCAGCAGCCTGGTGCCAGCACATTCCCCAGAAGGGGCTCATTCTTCTCAGGGAAGGGCCATCCAAATTTGATAAACTAGGTATTCCCCCAGCTCTCAGCCCTGAGGATGTAGATATGCCTACAAGGGCATAGTCTATCTTAAATGCAGTGGTAGCAGCTGCTTTTTGGTTGTCTGGTTTTAAAGAAAAAGGCATAGGATGAAGTCCCTTTATACAGCAATTGAAGCTATGACCTATTAGATATGAATCCTACTTCAGCCTGAAGTGATTCAGACCTAGATATTTCACTTTCCTTAAAGATTTCCTAGCTCCTATGTGTCAATAGCTGTCGATTTTAAAATGAGTGAAGAGCTTAGAGGCAAAGAATCCTTTCCTCCTTGTTGGTGCCCTAGCTGCTAATTGAGACACTACTGTCTTCCCTTGGCAGATGTGGTTTGAATCTTCTTTGCTGGTAAGATCACAAAACCCAACCTGTATTCTGGGTGAATCCTCCTCTGGCTGTGTTTCAAAAGGTATAATTTCCTAATTTTTTCATAAAAGAAAGGAGCTTGCTCCCTGATCTCAAGGGAGGATTCCCAGCTCTGAATCCCAAGAATGACCCACTCCTTCAGAGTGCTGGATGTACCTTGGTGAGGGATCATAGAATCACAGAATGGTTTGGGTTGGAAAGGACCTTAAAGATCATCTAGTTCCAACCCCCCTGCCATGAGCAGGGACACCTCCCACCAGCCCAGGTTGCTCAAAGCCTCATCCAGCCTGGCCTTGAACACCTCCAGGGATGGGGCATCCACAGCTTCCCTGGGCAACCTGTTCCAGTGTCTCAGCACCCTCACAGTGAAAAATTTCTTCCTAATGTCTAGTCTAAATCTACCCTCTTCCAGGTTATACCCATTACCCCTTGTTCTCTCGCTACACCCCCTGATAAAGAGTCCCTC
>NW_010135285.1:0-2578 GCF_000699245.1 Pterocles gutturalis
CAGCACTATGAGAAGTGATAGTCTGCAGACAGCCATGTTGACTCTGCCTAGCAGCCAACAGGGAAGGTTCTGCATACCTACAAATTGAGAGTTAGACATCTAAACTATCATTTATTTAAAATGCATTTAAAATAACCCGACTTGGCTTGCTCCCGTTATTATTTAACTGAACTTGGCTCTAGGCCGGGAAACTCTGGGATCATTCGGAAATGGAAATCCATACAGTGCACGGAAGTTATAACCTTAACTTTACTAGAAACCATTTATTCACATGAAAAAGACAGTGGCCCATGCTTTCGGATGACAATAAAAACATATATATATATTTTATATATAGCGAACGTACATTTACCATCTCTTAAATAAATCGCATTCACTTAAAGGGAGGAAAGTGTTATCCTAGCTCAAACACAACAACAGAGCCCCCCCCAGAACTCACTGAATTGTAAGCAAAAACTACCAGACACACTGCAGGTCCATTGCTGGTACTGTGGGAAAGGAAAAAAAAAAGAAGCACCTTTGGCGAGAAACACTTGAGAGTGGACAGTTGGATTTACCCTAGTTTCCCCTTATCAGGAATCTGCTCCGCCAAGCCCCGAAACCTCCAGTGGCAATTCAGTGTGTGGAGTTGCACATGAAAATGAAACTTTGAGTTCCGCAGGGTGGATGTGTCATGTAAACCAATTTACTTTTACGTTCAGATGGCAGGTCAAGGAGACTGAGATATTATTGTTTTTCTTCTTTCTTCCTTTTTTATCACTCTTTAAAAAAAAAAATCCTTTCATTTTCTTCTCTCTCTCTCTTTTTTTTTTTTTTTTTTTTTTTCTTTCAAAACAAGGGATTCCCAGTGAAATATTGGAGTCGATCTCTGTTCAGTTTCTTTTCTTTCATCCTTCGATTCTGGAACCAGATTTTAACTTGCCGGTCAGTGAGGTTGAGCATTCTGGACAACTGCAGTCTTTTCTCTTTGTTTATGTACACGTTGAAGAAAAACTCCCGCTCCAGTTCTCTTATCTGATATTTGGTATAGGGACACCTCTTTTTCCTTGATCGCTGGGGGACTGCTGAAATTCGAGAGAGAAGAAACTGGTTTATGCTGATGCTACGAAAATGCTCAGCTAGAAAGAGATCACAGACTTTGACAATATCCCATTGCCTGGAAAGCAGCCCTGTAGCAGCTGAAAAAAGTATTCCTGGGGCTTTTACTCTCTGTGTGACTTAGCAAAAAAACTAATATTTCCCAACTTCTCCTTAAAAGAGAGCACTTCGAGCAACACAGAGAGATATTTAAATGGGCTGGAAAAATTCCAAGTTTCTCAAACTCCTCTCACACACCCCCCGCCCCAAACAAATGAAGATCTTAAGCTCTAAACCGAAGGCAGCTCTGAGGAGCACTACCTGTGAAATCTCCCCGTCTTCCCCCCGCCAAATCAACAATTTAGTAACAATTAATATCCTCTTCCAAGAATACCTTAAGCCCAGCTAAATTGGTTTCCTATCGTAAACACGCTTTACAACGGTAAAGGAAATCTTATAGGATATATAAAATCCTTTGGATGCTTATAAAATTGCACATAAAATGCGGCTTGACAAAGTGTTGGCCTTGTACTCTTGCCCCCAATTTACTACTGATACCTACCTGAACTGTTGCTCTTCTCTGCAACAGCCTCACCAGAAGGGGAATCGGCGCTGTTTGCTGGTGTCACTTTCTTCTCTTGGCTGGAAGGTGTTTTACTGCAAGTGCTGTTCTGGGCTTTCAAGTCGCCCTTGTCCGCGTCCCCCTCGCCCTCGGAGTGCTGCTGGTACGGGGGTCCGGGAGCTGTCTCGTAAAACTGGTCGAAGCCCTGCGGCAGGATGCCGTTCCTCCCCACCGAGCTGTAGAAGTTGGAGGCGGCGGGAGACGGTCCGTGGTGGCCGCAGACAGGGTCCGTTTTGAACAACATTTCCGTCCTCCTGTTCGCGGGCTGCAGAAAGTCTCTGTGCATCACCTCTTCAGCCGAGTAATAAGGAGCATAACTGCCCCTGTACTGCCATTTGCTGCGCTCTAATCCGTATTCCCTGAATGCTACTTCGCGCACAGGTTGAACATGAGGTAAATTAGAAGAATAAGGAAAAGTCATTTGACAGGACGACGACTGCGACAAAAAAGAGGGTTTCGTCGAGAAATCTGAGGGTGAGACGTAATAAGCGCACCCTGGCAGATACATATTGGATGTGCCGTGACTGCAATCGTCAAACTCAGTCATGTCTTCCTTTTTGCGATTGCAAGCAACCAGGAGGCTTCAATGCATTGAACAAGATCCATCTATTGCACAAGAGGGTTTGGACAGGATCAACTAAGAAAAAATCCCCACCGTGTGCTGACGTGCAATTCATCTTGATTGATTCTAGTGGTAATTATGTCACGTGACGCGATGTAGAAATGTCCTTATATCTATATCAGCCCCTCGGAAAGGCTCCTAAGATCTCTCCAAAGAGCCCTCCCAGCACGGAGAGACGAGCGCAGCGTTTGTACAGCGTTTGTACAAATATAGCAGGCTTTTTTTTTTTTCGCCCCCTCATCCTTTCACCAGGCGAG
>NW_010135286.1:0-6257 GCF_000699245.1 Pterocles gutturalis
CCATGACTTCCCAAGGATGATGGAGAGTGCTAAAAATGACTCCCGCCATCTCCCTCAGCACCCGCGGGTGCATCCCATCAGGACCCATGGATTTATGGGCGTCTAGATTACTTAACCGCTCCTTAACCCAGTTTTCATCTACCAAAGCAAATTCTTCCTTTGTCCTACCTTCACCTGGGGCTTCAGGGGTAGGGGGCTTCTCAGGACAGCCTCCAGCAGTATAGACAGAGACCAAGAAGGCATTCAGTAACTCTGCCTTCTCTGTATCTTCTGTCACCAGAGCACCCACCTCATTCATCAGTGGGCCTACATTGCCTCTGGTGTTAGCCTTATCTGCAATGTATTTGAAGAAGCCCTTTCTATTATCCTTGACCCCTCTAGCGAGGTTTAATTCTAAGGAGGCCTTAGCTTTCCTAGTTGCCTCCCTACACTCTTTGACAAAGTTCTTATATTCTTCCCAAGTGGCCAGCCCCCCCTTCCATGATCTGTAGACCCTCCTTTTGCACCTGAGTTTGGCCAGCAGATCTCTGTTTAACCATGCAGGTCTCCCAGCACCCTTCCTTGACTTCCTACCTGATGGGATGCTCCGATCTTGGGCTTGGAAGAAGCACTCCTTAAACATTTCAGCCTGACCTATTTTGGGAATACTTAAAAAGCTCCAAGTCCAGGTATAAAACATCTGAAAATTTTTCCATCAATGCAGGGAAGCGGGCACTGACTGTTTCTCATATTTATTATCAGCAGGAGAATGGGAGGAAAAAAAGTGCATTTGAAAAGTTCAGGTCAGCATTTCTCAAGTCTTCCTCATGCATATTATAGATTTTTCTTTCCTTAAAGTGTGAATGAGGTAGGGAATTAATGAGGTTATTGTAAGTGTTCTATGTTGGAGGGTCTTCAAATTTCAGAGGAAAAAGCCAGGCTGTGTTTATGTTTGTGCTCTTGGTGCTCATTAAAAAAACCAATGATTGTGGCATTAGGGGTAGCATGTGCGAACAGGAGTACATGGTATTGTAGTGCTTATGCCCTAGATTGCTACAGAATGTTTACTTATTTTATTTTGTCTTTGAATACTGAAAACTTCAGGCTTAACTTCACAGGTATGTTTTCTCTCCACTCAGAACAGTTCAGCCTAGTAAAACTTAAAACCTTAACCAAAGGAGAAGATTGCAGGACGCTCCTATGTTAGGGAACAATAATCTTCTTTATCCTAAAACACATTTTTCAACATGTTGAAGATTTTAGCCAGATACATAAAAAAAAAATCCTTCTTTTTAGCAGATCTTCATGGGATTAGTTTTGTTTCACAGCAGGAAAATGAAGTGATGTATTTATAATCTGTTCTCTGCTCAGTTGTTTCTACTTCCTAGAAAAGGAGTAACAGATAGAACTCCTTAGGGCAAGAAACAGCGGCA
The DNA here is from genome assembly GCF_000699245.1 of Pterocles gutturalis. Classification (NCBI taxonomy): domain Eukaryota; kingdom Metazoa; phylum Chordata; class Aves; order Pterocliformes; family Pteroclidae; genus Pterocles; species Pterocles gutturalis. The sequence goes on from NW_010135286.1 coordinate 1,413, forward strand.
TGAACACTGTGGGTTAATGTATGTGTTCTGATTAACAGTTTCATAGAAGATGCCAGTAGCACAGTAAAAACCAGACCCACCAAAGCCATTTGCTGTGCTGTGTGGCAGTTTGCTCACTATCTGTCATTAAAAAGTATGTTAATCTGCAGAAACTAGGAAAAAAAATAAATGCAAAATATTCATCACATTTCTGAAAATTGAGGAAGAAATTGGACTGTGTTATGTATAGTGAGTCCAGAAAATAAAGCAGTGGAAATAACAGTGCAACAGTTAGCAGGATAGGTGTGTTTTAGCATTAATGAGAGATGCATGGTACATGGCCACGTGATGGCAGCAGAGGCTGAGGAATTTATTTTCTACACTAAACTACGGGTAAACAGTATACGTCCTAAAGTTCCTAACTGGTTCTTCAGGTTCTAGAAAATATGCATTACGTATATTTTAACTTAAAAAGAAGTGGCATGTTCATCAGACCAGAAGTTTCTGTGGAAAGTGACTACATGCTTTAAATTAAATAAAAAATAAAATTACATTTGGGGCTTTTTTTTTTTTTTTTTAATAAAATGGTAGTTTTCATCTCATTTGCCAATATTTCCATCATTATTCCTCAGTTAGTTGAGTTAGTTCCACCCAGAAGAGTAGACGTATTTTGATAAAACCAAGGCAGTTGCTTACTTTTTCCTGATTCCTTTTCCTAATACTTTTGTCCACAAGAAGAAACTGCATTATAAAAACTCCTTTTGGGGAAAGCTGGAAAATTTAAATCTAGAGTGCCTTAAATAATTTTAAGAGGAGGACTGAGAAAGCGACTTGTTTTAATACAGAGTCTTGAACTGAAAAAGAATAATTTTTGGAGTTGGATTGGTATAAATTAATAAGCTCTACCTTTGTATTAAAAAAAAAAAAAACAACTACAAGCTGTTCACTATATGTAAACTAGATGCTCTTTTTCAACTCCTAGGAAGCTAATTATATGTAACCTTCATATGACAAATTCTGAGAACTCAGGAAGTAAGCAAAACCTCAAAGCTCCACAAGTTAACAATTGTCTTTCTAAGAAGCTGTGATTTTTTCCCTCTAAACCGTCTAAAAGCAGGCTTTTCACGTGAGATTCTCTCCTGCAACAGGCACAGTCCCCTCTCTGCAATCTGTGTTCCAGATCCTTATTTGCAAGTTCAGCTTTAATCAAACAAGACAGTCCAGAAAAGCTTCTATCAAAGACTCTATTCAGTCCATGCAAATACTATGTTAGGATTCCCTGCTGGAGAGTGACATTTGCAGAATAGAAAGGCAGAGTTTAGGCAAGCAGCTTTCTGGAATGGCTTAGATGAAGAGGCACAGGCTGGATGACCTCCAAAGTCCAAAGGGTTGTCTTGAAGATTGTCTTACACTCTAGGAGGGTAGCAGCTGCTCTTACAAAAAGCCAATACGCTCTCCAACAATACCAAGGAGCTTAAAGGGATATAATTATGTTATGCACAGCAGTGAATTCCACATAAACCAGAGGTCTTCTCTCATGGCCCCTCATTGGATTGCTCTCATATGGCAGGAAGTAGTGAGGAAGACCATAATCACCGTCTGGAGGATGGCGCGACTCAGCAATGTGCATAATTTTGGGTAGCCAGAAGGGAACTCGTTTTGTAGTTCTTTTTGTGCATCCAGATTCCTGCACGGAATGTGTATTAATGAGTCTTAGCAATTACAGGCAAGTATGCCTAAAGCACTGTGGATTCCCTTCCTCCAGCCTGTGATTTAAGTGCTCTGTCATGACTACCTGAGGTATTCAAAGTCAGCACTGCCTCACAGGGCAGGCAGCAGTGGTTAATTAGAGCAGCACTGTTCAGGTAAATAAGGACTTTGGCAGATAAGCTTTGGTTGCTTCTGCTGCAGCAGTTTAAGGCATTACTGCTCCGCCAGTCTGCCTTGGTGGTCTCCTCCTGTAACAGGGATGACAGAAAAGAACACAGGTCCCATGCCTCTGCTGGCACTAGGTTTGAGGAGGCTTACGAGTGAGCTGCTGGACTGTAGACCCAAAAAGCAAAGAAATAAACCTGCTAACTCCAGCAGTGAGGTTTTAAATGACATTTTTCTCCACAATTTGAGGCCAGATAGATTAAACTACCTGGTGTGTGAGCACATATTGTCTCCAAGACTGTAAAACAGTTATTCTGTGCGATAAGGTCAGAGAGCCAGGTGCAAGTTTAGGAGGGGTGACAAACTCCCAGCCTTCATCAGGAGAACAGTCCTGTTGAGGGACCAAAGACCTGTAAGTGACAACTGCAAATGCCGTATGCATTCATTCTGTGTAAAACCAACCAGTCAGTGAACTAACATCCTCTGTCTGCAAAAGGCCCTAAGCCAATAAGATTTTTTTCAGTTGGAAATTAATATGAGTTATTTCCTTAAGGTATTAACGTGCCTGATTCCCCACTGCAAACAAAATGCTGATGCACACCTGAAAGTGCTTTATCTGTCACTTTTATTTTCACAATATGTTAAATGGATTCAGCATCCTATGGAATCTTCATCTTATTTATACCTTTGCATGTTTCCCTTATTTCTAACCTTACTTCAGCTTATTTTCAAAACTCAAACCTCTCTTTCCCCTTTTGCTACTCACATTTGGATTTTTCTGTCTCCATCCTTCTCTGAGTCTTCAGGTGCTTACTCAGAATTAGATTCTTTTCTTATTATTCTGGTACTGATTTTCATGATGATATATACTCCTGTGGCTGATACCAGAAAAATATCAGATAGGACCACTAAATAATTTGAAATTGAAAAAGAAGTGTTTCCCCAAAGCTATATTCTTCCCCATTCTCTGTTGTGTCCTTTTAAATCTGCATCTGAAGCTGGTATTTACTGGTTATTTTGAAGACTAATTCAGATAAAAGGTTCAGAAGCTAAAGATGTTCTTTTCCTTACTGATTGGTTAAACACCAAGCAGGTGCACAGAATAAATAATATAATGTATGCTTCAAGAAGATAACACCATAAAATATTGTGATTCTGAAAAATCCAGTCATGTGTCCTATGACAATTTTTCAACTTCCTCAACTTTGTGGCCATGTAGGACTAGAACTGACAGGAGATTAGAGTTCAGAAATCAATCATGTAATCACTGGCAAGTGAATACATCAGATCAGTCTGTCCACTCTTTATTTTCTGCTACACCAATAAAAATGGTACAAGCCTCTGTGTTTTGAACTATGGAGGACTCCCTCTTAGCTGTTAGGGGAGAATTCACATCCAGCCCAATAGATGCTGGGTTCCAGTTATTATCTGTATTCCCGTCTGTCTAAGACACTTCTAAAACAATCCAGGCATCTTTAGAGATTCTTTTTTTCAGTAAATCATCTGACAGAAAAAGCAGGTGAGTAGGAGAGGCAGGGGCTACTGGGATAGACAGAGCAGAAGTGGTCAGGAGAAGGATTATCAGGAGAGAAGAAGCTCCAGTATAGGATCTGTCCACATGCACTGCTATTGAACTGCGGCAGCAGACTCTGAATGTTTATAATTTAGAATTTATTGGAAAAATAAATGTAAGGGGTGAACTCTTCTGATTCTCTCCAGAAAAACTAATTTTGATCTTGGACTTTGTTGGTTTTCCTGGCACATATTTCCTGGTTGCAAAAAGCCTTTTTTATCCAACCCTATCAGAGAGTAATAGAAAAATGTGCTCTGGGTTATCCTTAGATATGCATGAACCTTATAGTTGCCCATAACTATCAAACCATGAAAAAGTAGAATGAGGCAGATGGGAACACTATGACCATAGATGGAGCCTAGTTAGATCCTTCAATAGATGAAGAACTCTCCAGAATTTCTGGGAAATTCTGCCACGTCTTACACGTTTAATTTCACTTACATGTACTGAATGTAATAAGCTAGTACAAGCTGTGGGTAGCTTTTGTATGGGGAGAAGTAACTGCAGGAGAACCCAAACAGCCTGGCAATTGCATGCTTTCCTAGGGTTGTATCTGTTAGCATTTTGAGGTTTCCACTGCAGAAGTATAAATCAGACACTCGGAGTGCCTATTGTCATGACACAACTTCATGTTTAAGGCAACATTCTTTAAGCTTAGCATGGGTTAGGAAGGAATGAATTATGTGAGGAATGTGGCGGTAATCTGGTGGTTACATGTTCATATTATTCTGCTCTGCTATGCATATTGTGAGAAAACTACACAAAAGAAGTCAGGAAACTCTCTCACAGACTCTTCTAGCCATATTAATAACCACAAAGGTGGAAGGAAGCACAGAAACAGTAAAAATACCCAGAACACAGGGTAGCTGGGCTGCCTTTTATCAGCCATTTCCCTGGTGACTAAGGAATGGTATTCTTTTGCCTGGTTCAGACTTGTCGGTCCTTTAAGATGGATGCTTTTAAAAAGTTGACACTGAGCATGATTAGAGAGAGACAAAAACAGAGGACCATTTTAAAAAACGAAGAATATTCTATGTAAGATTAGCCAGGATGTGTGGAGGTAAAGGAAATACTTGAGTGTCGTGAGGGTGCTAATGAAGAGGGTAGCTCATGAAGAACTGCATTGCGGGTGTGTGTGCACAGCTGGAGCAGGTACACCCTGCGCCGGGCAGGTGGGGGTACAGATTGCCCCCTTTTGCTGACTGGAGCACCTGAATACCAGCTGGAAGAACTCCTGTACAGCCCCCCTAGACTCACCTCAACAGCACGCAACGCTCGTCCACAGTTTGAAAAGAAAATGGGATTTGAGGGCACAGAAATAACTGGCAGCCGAGGAAAAAGAATACAGGTTTACATGAAGTAGATCGCGCAAGACTGAGTCCACACAATGTAACTGATAACCCCTCTGTCACTAAAGG
>NW_010135287.1:0-2757 GCF_000699245.1 Pterocles gutturalis
GCCCGCTGCCATTTTCGGCTGTGGGTTTCGGCCAAGTCCAGGAAATCGCGGCAAGCCTGGAGGGGAGGAAGGGACACGTCAGCACCCGGCACAGCCCTCGCAGCCCGGCACAGAGCCAGCGCTGGCACACGGCGACTCCACCGCTCCCCTGCTCCTGCCCCAGGACCCGAGTTTTACGAAACTCAGTCCCAGAACTTTCCATGATCCCCGTATCCACAGGGCTAAAACCAGTTCAGTTCTGACCATCCAAACCTGAATCACCTCCGAGGAGGCTGCTGCAACACAGCCAGCTGCCCTGAGACCACGGAGCCTTTGCGATGTCCCAGCTCCCGCGGCAGCCCGGCTCGCCAAATGCTCCTGTCCCCGGCCCCGTCGCTGCTCCCCGGGAGCCCAAGCTGGGCTCACACAGACCTCAGCCAAGCCCAGCCCTTCGTGATCCCCCCAAGATCCACAGCAGCCACCTCCATCCCCGATCCCACAGATAAAGATGTTGGACAGGACGACGGTCCCCATGGTGACACTCCTGGGGGTGACATCCCCAGGCAGGATGCTCCAGCCAGAAGCCGATGAGTCCTCGGCTCCCAGGAGGCAGGGAGGGAGGATGCCCAGCTCCTCCCGGAGCTGCACAGCCCAGCAGACAGCAAAGGGCCCCAAAACATGTCCCCATGGCCAAAAGTCCTTCTCCAGGGACCGGGACCCGCCAGCCACATGGACCCAGGCAGACGTGCCCGGCCCAAGGGACAGAGGGCTCCCAGGATGCGCTAAGCGATGCCGTGCAGGACACACAGCATCCCTGTCCTGTGCCACCAGCCAGGACACAGCGGGGACGCCACGACTGAGGCTGACGGGGAAACCCCACGGTGCCAGAAACCACCAGAGCCACCCCAAGACGCTCCCAGTATCACCAGTGCGAGCCCGCCCATCCCCAGGCACGCAGGATGCCCAGCGGGAGATTTCCAGGCAGAGGATGTTTGCTTGGGGATGGGACACTGCCAGGTCTCACGATCTGCCTTTCTCTCGTCTGACAAGAGAGACAGACAGCTCTCAGAGCTCTGGTTTTAGGTGATTTTTTTATATTAGACTGAACACCAAGTCTCCTCGGCTTCGCTGCTTCCCTTGCGATCGGCCCCAGGTGATGCTGAGCAGAGGCAGGGCTGCTCCTCCTCCTCCCACCCCTGCATCTCGGTGAGTTGGGACACACCAAACAACTTCTTCCACTGAAAAGTAGGAAAAGATGATTTTTATGGAAATTCTATCGGAGTTTGGAGGCAGGCTGGCAACTTGCAGGCAAATCAACCACGCTTGTGCTTCGGCTAGCCCCAGCTCATCACCACACCAAGGGAGGTCCTCTTTAGGTAAACGCTGTCCTGAAAAACTCAAAACTATTCAAAAGGACTAAAATCAGAGAGTTTTGAATGTCTAACAGACTTCTAACCATCCCCAAAAACTCAGAACTATTCAAAAGGAGTAAAATCAGAGAGTTCTGAATGTCTAACAGACTTCTAACCATCCCCAGGACTCGGCAGTTTTCTGTGTTTCCATCTACTTGGATTTCAGGGCAATTTATCCAGCTCTTGGCAGGTCACTCTAAACCCGGGCTGCAGGTGGCAGCGGAATATCAAGGGATCTCCTGGTCAAGCAACAGGCTCAGGAACTATTCAAAAGGAGTAAAATCAGAGAGTTCTGAATGTCTAACAGACTTCTAACCATCCCCAGGACTCGGCAGTTTTCTGTGTTTCCATCTACTTGGATTTCAGGGCAATTTATCCAGCTCTTGGCAGGTCACTCTAAACCCGGGCTGCAGGTGGCAGCGGAATATCAAGGGATCTCCTGGTCAAGCAACAGGCTCAGGGCTTCAGCTTCTGTGACCTGGCCTGATTTGACCAGGATTTGGCCAAGAAAAGCTCTGATACATCAGCTCTTCATCAAACCTCTCATTCGGATTGGAGCAGGATTTGAGCCTCCTCCAGGGAAAGGAATTTTTCCTTTAATAACATCAGAAACGAATCACCGGGACAGTGACACAGAGCATCAAGCTTCTCACCTCGGAGGTGAAGCGGCACGAAGCAGGGGAAAGGAACAACCCATGATAACAAAGAAAAATCTGAGGGTGGGCACGCACGGCTTCGGTGCCATCCCCAACACCGCCACGGCCCCCGGAGCTCAGCACCAGCCCCAGGAGCCCCTGGGTGCAGGAGAGGCAGGAACCCAAACTGGGATCAGATGAATGAAGGACAAACACGGTGAGTCTGGGGCTGCTACAGTCCATGGGGCTGTCACCTACAGATAGCCTGGCCTCTGGGAAAAAATCAGTGTAACCCATCAGATTTAAAAATATTTTTTGCTCTGTACTCATCCCTTCTCTCCCCTGCTTCCCAACGCCTGCAGCACGGCAGGAGGTGACCCCACGTCTGGGGTATCCCTGTCCCCAGTTGCGCTCCTGCCCACTGTCACCGCACAGAGCTCGGCCCACGGGCAGGATCAGTCCCAGCATCAGACCAACCCAAGGGGTTTTAACTCCCAGACCACGCTCTTGCAGGGCTGCTACTGTTTCCAGCATGGACGGGTATGTGCAAACGTCCCAAGGGTGAGCACCAGCATCCACCAGTCTTCAGCATCGTTAGGGCTCTCTAATGAGATGCAACCACCTGCATTTTTGCCAGGCAGAAATCACTGAATCCCAGAAGGGTTTGGGTGGGAAGGGACCTTAAAGCCCACCCAGTGCCACCCCCTGCCATGGGCAGGGACCCCTCCCAC
>NW_010135287.1:3218-3469 GCF_000699245.1 Pterocles gutturalis
CACTCCCCTCCCTCGCCCTGGGATAACGCTGCTGTGGATGCCCCCAGGACACGGTTGTTTTCTGGGCTGCCAGCGCACACCCACGGGTCGTGTTCAGTTAATTCAGCCCAAAAGCGTTTGCAAGCTCTGAACACGGGTTTGTCCTACAGCATCAGCTCTTCAGCCTCTGGGTTTCCATCCATGGCCATCAGCGACTCCAGGAAGCACCTCAGCAGTCCCCGTGACGGAGACACCCCCTGCCCCAGCTCAAC
>NW_010135287.1:3565-5688 GCF_000699245.1 Pterocles gutturalis
GCTGTTTTGCTGTTGCATGCAGGGAGGTTCTGGGGTCCTGGCCCCCCCATTCCTCACCGTGCTCCCATCCCACACCCCCCAGCCCCTGGGGACCACCCAGCTCCTCCCCTCCAGAGCCACAGACCCCGTGGGGCCACATGGACGGGCACGGGGAGACGCGAGACCAGACCCTGGATTTTTAGGCACTTTGCACAAAGTTCCCACCTCGTTCTCTGGTCCCCACCCCGAAAAGTCCCATCAGCAGCCACCCACGGTCACAAAGCCCACGGGCTGACCCTGCCCTGATGCCTTCACACCCAGCGTGAGGCTGAAGCCTCCTGCCAGTGACAACTAACCTACGCCCCGAGCCAGCACACCCGCTGATGCATCGCGCTAAGAGGATGAAGCCACAGGGCAGGTAATGAGATAGCGGCTGTGACCTTCCCGCCTGGCAAAGCTCATTATCTGCTCCCAAGGTCCCTCTCTGCAGGCAGCGGGCACAGAAATACCCGTTTTGGCGCAGCTCGCTGGCACCGAGGATGGAAACTGCCAGCTCTCCCTGGCTCAGGGGGTTGAGCGCTTTAAAACGATGCGCTGGGAGATCACCTGTAATTATCCTGCTGCAATGAAACAGGGTTTGTAAAGTATAATGGGAAAACAGGGGGAAAGGAGGTAATTACAGAGGAGCCAGGCGAAGGCAGCCCTCCAGGGCATCACCAGGGAGCTGCGGGAGGCGGAGGAGAAATCGCTCGGTCAGTTGATGGGAATCAATGAAATAAATAAAACCCACAGCAAAGAAAGCCTCGGGTCCTCCCATCCCAAGGCTGCCGAGCTTCCCAGAGGATCCATGCTGTATCCCAAGGGGAAATCCACACTAACAGGCTTCCTTTACAGCCAGATAAAAAAATACCCTGAGTGATGGAGAAGCAGCTGTGGGTGTTACAGGCTTTCTCCGCTGAGCGCAGGGAGGCTGGGGACAATGACCAGACCCACCGGCGGCAGCGGTACCTCCGTGCAGCAGGGCAGGACGATGCTTGTTTGTGGCAGCATCCCACAGCCCACGTCCGTGTGGATTTAGGGGCTGGCTGGGGTGCGCACAGGGCTTATTCCTTTTCCAAGACTGTCGGGCTCCCCTTCTGCAGCCTCTCCCTCTGCAATCCAGACACTGGCACCAGCGCCCTGCCCGTGGCTGGATCCAAACCACCAAACTCACAAAGCATCTGGAGCAACCCTGACAAGCGTCATGCTTGTTCATTGGAAAGACAGGCGATGCCAAGGGTGAAAACAGGAGAACATCCCGCAAGGAAAATCCCCCACGCCCAGCTCCCCAGCTCCCCGCAGCATCCGTGCAGATTGCTGTTATTAATTTGGTGTTACACCTCCTACGGCCAGGCAGCGCAGAGCTGCCCAGGGATGCTCGCTGGAGGATGCTCAGGGTGTATTTTTCCATTGTCGTCTCTGTCAACAGAGCTCAATCCTGAGCCAAAGCTCAGCCCAGACCCCAGCATGGGGCAGGGGCAGCCACATCCCCTCGGCCACACTGCACCCCCCGCAGCACACTGTCCCCGTCCCTGTGGGACGCAGGATGGAGCCCCTGGACACACCGCACCAGAGCTGGGACGCCAGCACGGCACTGCTGCTGGGCACGGGGAACGCAGCGAGGCCAGCCCACCGCTCCCCAAGGAAATAAATCCAGAAGGAAACCGCTCCCGAGGCTTCTCTGGGATGGGTCCGCTAGGTCTGCCACTCCGGGCTGGGATGGCTTCGTCACCGCTCTCGGTGACACCCAGCACTGAGATGCTTTTTCCAGCTGGCTGAGCAGCACCAGCTCCCAGCTCTGCTCGGTGCCGCTGCGGAGCAAGAAAATGCAGCCGGGAAAATGGTCCCAGAGGAGAGCGGAGGGAAGGCAAGTGGGAGACAAGGCTGGAAAGGGGGATGTGGGTGTGGGAGGCAGTGGGAGATGATGGGAGATGCTGAGCAGCGAGCAGCCCTGCGGGGAAGGGAGGAAGGAAGAGCAACGTCCATGGAGCGCAACAGCCGGAGCAGGAGGTGGCACAACGGGGGGATGCTCAGCGTGCCTTCCCCCAGGCCGCGCTGCGGGAGGGGCTGGGGCTGGCAGGCAGAGGAGCACCCGAGCCGGAGCT
>NW_010135287.1:5740-6323 GCF_000699245.1 Pterocles gutturalis
GCGAGCAGCCCGAGCACAGGGTCTGTGACTTCTCCCACCGGGCTGCTCAGGATCAGGCCCCCTGGTGACCCCGTGTGCTCGCAGCAGCACAAGAGACATCCCAAATATCGACCCGACGATTTCCCACAACCCACCAGGCTCTGCGGTCCCTGGGACGCAGCTTTCGCAGGTGCAGCGCCCAGCACCCCTGCTTCTGCCTGCTCCTTTGCAAACGGGGGAAACACATCAGGCTGTCACCCGCTGCTGCTGCACCCCGAACCAGCACCCAGCTTGCTCCAGCTCCCAGCTGGCGGATGGCCGGGGATCCTGGGGTGCTCTGCAAAGCTCCCGTAACGCAGGGAGGCTGGCAGACACCCGGGCACAGCCCAGGGCAGGATTTAACCCTCAGGCTTTTCAGTGTCAGCTGCTAGGCACCGTTAGCAGGCAGCTGCTCAGCACCACGGGCATCCTGCAAAGGGAGAGCAAGGAACTGCAAAGAGGGATCTTCCCACTGCTTTTCTGGGATGTTGTCAAGCCAGGATAGCAAATTCCCTCTCGGCAGAGTGGCGCAGGAGGCTCAGGCGCTGCCGCTGCCGCAGGGGCC
>NW_010135288.1:0-28023 GCF_000699245.1 Pterocles gutturalis
CTATCACTTTTCTCTCCACTCTTATCCCATAGATGCCAGTAATGCTGAGACACAAAATCAGAACCTGTTTGTGCTGCACCTTAAACATCAGGAACAAGCAGCTGCCACACAAACGAGACTCTCCTTTTCTTTTACCTTTAACCTTGTCTCAAACCAGAGTCCACTCCCTGAACAGCATAAAAAGTCACCGCTCATGCACAGAATAAGAATGAAAAACTGCTGCTCTCACACTGACTGTCTTCCCTTCTGCATAAGCAGCAGCACTAAATTGACTCCAGACAAGCAACTTTCATGGAATCAGATCATTTTAGCGTGTCTGGAATAGAACAGCTAAATGCAAAGCTGAAAGCTGGTTTCTGAACTTACCTGGGCTGCTGCTGGGGCTGCTGGAGGAGCCTGACTGGGTGGAGGTACAGCAGTTGGAGGTTGTGCAGGTACTTGTGCTGCAGCCTGAGGTAGTTGAGTAGGTGCCTGTGCTGGAGCATTGAGTGAAGGACCTGGAGGCTCAGCTGATGGGAACAGCTGCAAGGAAAAAGGCATTTTAATGAGAAAAGGAACTCAAAAGTTGTGACTCAAGTATTAGCTTTCCAAAAAGTGCTTGTTTGACACATAAATCACTTGGAGAACTTCAGTGCCAAGGGCATTCCCAGGCCTCCACGACACTAACGCTGACCCCAAGTTGGTGTTTAAGGGGTTTAATGTATACTCATGTCCAGGGACCCCTTCTTCCCTGACATTTGCTAGCTTTACTCATCAGTAAAGAAGGGAAAGAAACCAAGACAGCAGCATGACTGTGGATCCTGGACAAAAATTACACTGCAGCTAGCAAGGCTGGATGCACACAGATCATATCCTAGCTTAGACAGGAGCACCCTATCTTTTAGTTTCCCCCCCCTTCTCAGAATCTGAGACCTACTTGTATTTCCAAGTAGCCATGCAGTCACAGCAGAGCAACTCTGCTTTGACTCGTAGTTCCTTTCAGAGAACACAGGCTAGCAAAACATTAAGATAACAATCAACAATTTATCCATTCGTAAAACAAATGTCAGGGTCAGAGCAATCCAGGTATTCAACTGAAAAGTCAACTCAGAGCTTAAGTTCTTCAAAACACACAAGACTGTTTAGGATTGGACTTACAAAAGTCAGTCCTTTGAAAAAAAAAGCAATTAATTTGGGGTGGGGGAAAAGAGCTAAATGAAAGCTTAACCTTTTTTACCTCTTGTATTATTCAGAACAGAGAAACTGATTGTGGCATTGAAGCCAAAGAACTGTAAGCTTGATGGCAGTTCTTCAGTGTGCCCTCCAACTTACTCTACTAAGTTGAAGGCAATATCAATCACCTTGAATATTGAAAACCTGGGCAGCACACCTCCAAATCACAGTATATATTAAGGGACATATTAATCCCAAAGGGATGCTGGTTCTCAGCATTTTCTTTGTATTTAGAGTTTATGTCAAATTACAGTGCCAGATTTGTAATCTTTAAGATCTCCCTTTACAATCAATCCTTGGAAACAGATGAAGGAAGAACAGGACCGCCTAACGCAAGACTAATTTCTAGAAGAAAGCTTTGTTTATCTTTCTACACAGGTGGGGAAAAGAAAGACATAGCACAGTCTCTAGAAGATAAAGCAGTTGCTATCACTGAAAGATAAGATATACTAATATGCCTAACGTAAGAATCACAGGACAGAACTGAAGGTACATTATAAACTGCGATTGAAGTTTTGTTTGCTATCAAATTACTGCTACAGATTTATTTCACAGTTCTGAGCACAGGTTCCAAACCAGTGAATTAGACTATGCAGAACAGACATTTTAAACTTGTGTTTTGTTGGGGGTTTTTAAAGAAGAAATTGGAAAACCGTTGTTTCGCTTAGATTATTCTTGTGACTAATTCATTATCTTACAACAAAGATAGCAAGCAAAGTTTAAAAGATACACACCAAACTTGTCTCAGGAAGACCTCCTGGCATTACACAGCCAACGCTTCCTTTCATAGGGAGGTTTTCAAGCAGAGCACAGCTAGATACTAGCTTCTACTTCACACTTCTTTTCAAAGGCTCGAAACAACAGCATTAACTAGGAGTTATCATTTTGGGAAGCCATTTGCAATTACAACTTACCTCGGAATTCTGTACAGGTTCTTTCACTCTGGGAGACTGAAAAAACAAAAAAAGCTGTCATTGCCTAGAAAAAGTGAAATTTATTGACTAGAAAGGCTTGTCAGAACCATACTGAACACATGAAACTTATATAATTTTTTCAAGTTACATATATGTATTAAGATGCATAATAAAGTGGGCATCACACAATTTTCTGGTCACCTAAACCATATCATACCACCCAGAAACACAGTCATGTTTTAGAACTTGCAGTTGATATTTACACAGTGGCACACAATACCCTAACCTGCTATCACTGTTAACCATTAGCAAAACCCAGTACTCTTCAAGATCACTCAGACTGGATCAAATTACTTGTGTACCAGTATGGCAAAACCCATTTTATGCTACCCAAGTCTTGCAGAAAAAGATAAGCCACACAAATCTGCCTTGCTGAATTCTGCTAGAAAACAAATCCCTTTCGTATACTTAGGGAACTAGTTTGCAAACCAACTTGCTTAAACCATAGGAAACCTTGGGAACAAAGAAAAAAAAATCAGCCTTACATGTGTTGCTTTATAGAAAGAAATCTTTTGCCTGCTCTCCTTCTGTGCCAAACCATAGAAAACCTTGGGAACAAAGAAAAAAAAAAAATCAGCCTTACATGTGTTGCTTTATAGAAAGAAATCTTTTGCCTGCTCTCCTTCTGTGCCCTTGGACTCTGCATCATGCTATGCTCTCCATGAGAGAAAGCAGAAAACTAACAGCTCTACACAAGTTCAGCAGTGGAACAAAGACCAGTGGAATGGATGGGAAAGTGCAGTCAAAGCAACGCGACCCATCTTTGCTTATCAGTAAAATAAAGATAGTAGGCACTAGCTATTTCACATGAGCAGGAAGGAATTGCCAAGTATTCCTGGAAAGTCCTGTAATTAAGAGAGCCTGCAGTTTTGACTTCTAACAGGTCCAATTATCACGTGGATACAGACAGGTGGGATGACTCGGTCCATGTTGGGATTAATAAAATAGATGGTCCTTCTCCATACAATGGTCTAAAAGACAGGTTGTGATTAGGGCAAGTTTCACAGAAGGACATAATTCTCATCTTTTCATTACCTTAACTTGAGCTGGTTTATTCACCAAACAGCACCACTAACTTAATCAACGTAGATCAGAGCAGTTTGTAATGTATGACCCATGAGAGAAAGTAAAAGCTCTCATTCTCAGAACAGCAAGCTGCAGAAAGTCCTCTGGACAGGAAGAGAAGGATCAGTTCCTTCACAGTGACTATATACAGACAGTATCAAGATAAAAGTCATGCAGCTGGAAAGGTAAAGCCTGAAATCCATCTCAGTACGTTGAGCCTCCCCTTGACAGTTACCAGGCAAGATGAAAAACGTGACGTTGCTCCCAGAGATGAACAGCCATGTTCCACATCTGCAGGCCACGGCTGCAGCGCTGTTCGCTCAGGCACAAAGCTCTTATCCAAAAGTAGCCGGATGCCTCAAAGAATAACTCAAGAGGAGCTTGTCTGAAAGATCCCGGTGTGCTGGACACTGTACAGACAAGTATGGCAACACCAGCCCTGCCCCACAGCTAACCAACCCAGAGCAATGGCAAACAGAGCGAAACTAAGGAAAAACATGGACAGAGAGAAAGGAAATAGGACAAACGTTAAAAGATGTTTACCTAACTGAGGCACAAAGAGGATGACTTTGGGGATGGGCTGAAATATATTAGTTCTAACTGACTTTTGCTTGCGCAATCAGAGATGACGTGAGTGACCAGTGAAATGTGACCACACCATGCACCACTGACCAGACCTGCTGACTAAGGGAAGCTGAATGATTGAAGAGTTCACACAGCACAACTGCCCTCATTTGAATTCAAGGTTTTAAATACCAAGAGTGCAAAGTTGCCCAGTAAGTTTTTATGTCCAAAAGGTAACGTGGATCCAGCAAGTCAGCTTATTCAATGTATTGGGGAGATATTTCTGGTTGTTTGTCATAAATATTTGTCTGCTTTCAGGTGCAGTCCTAGCAAGAGACTTATAAAATAAACTTTTTATGTATGTTTATGATTAAAATCATCCTATTTTTTCCGTAAAGTGGAGGCAAGCAAAAAATATAAACACTTTACACTTATGTAGAAGCTTTAATGCAGGATAATACTGAAGTGTTTTAGCAAATTAAGTCAATCTGCAAACCATTCTTTAAGGCTGACAGCAGTAAAATGCAGGTAGTTGGAACCACAGAATGGCTTGTGTTGGAAAGGACTTTTAAGGATTTATCTCATCCAAGCCCTCTGCCATGGGTAGGAATAAAAAGGTGACACCTAGTCAAAGTAAGTTATTCTATCTTACAACTTAGTTAAAATTGCAGAAGGGTTACAGGCAGGTGGAATTCACACCCTGTATTTGAAATACGGCTGAAACACAGGATTAACACCAGTCCTCAACAACACCGTATCTGCAGCAAAAACTAGCAGTTTAAATACAAGCCTTAAGATTGCTCAAGACGGGATCAAACACTAGAGGTGCACAGGAGTTCCTATCCTTTCATCTTCAGGCTGTAAAAAGTAACTCAAAAGCTGTGCAGAGGAAAGACACCCAGGGCAGGATTTAGGTACCTAAGCAGCCATGTAGTGAGGTCTAAGGTGCCACAGTGCCTTTCTCGACCTCTAGAAAGGCACAGGTCTCCCAAAGTTCTGTGTTATATCTACACGGAGTGCCTCCAAAACGGCCACATACATCTACATTTAGGTAACTGAATTGAGACCTACTGCTCCAATATCCATCCTTTACTAACAGGCTAAAGGTTTCTTGAGGGGGAGACCTGGAAACAAAGGCCAAACATGGCCCAAATTAGAGACCGGAACAGAGAGCAGTACTAGGATATCCGCCAAAGCTCAAAGAAAAAAAAAAAGCTTCAAAAGGGCATAAAAATGTGTGTCAATCTGTTGTTTTTCTGCATTAGAGGAATTAAACAACTAAGCACTGTTCAAAACACAGTAAAGAGTGCTATATCATAGTATTATGAGCCTAGAGACATAACAGAACAAGCTCTAAGTAATCTCTGAAACAGAGTTAGGGTCTCTTACAATATTCCCTCCTAAAACTTTATTATATTTTAACGCACAAAAGGGATTTAGAAGATTTCAGCTTATAAAGGATCAAGAATTAGTATCCACCTGTTACCAAGAGATTCTCCTTGACTGGGCAGTATGAAGCTAGATATAGTAAGCTCTTTAGAAAGTCACAATAGTTGTTGCCACAAAGTATGGAATTACTTTATCAATAGTAACCTTTAAAAACCCAGCATTTTAAAGGATGCTAGAAAGATGTAAAATTTAGCATTTAAGTGTCTGTACAGATCACCAGTAAAAGAAAAAACAATGAAAGAGAAATGAGAAAATAAGTTGTTAAGGAATAAATGCCTCAAACAAAAAACGCCTTTTTTCCCTTTCATATTGAAAAGCTTCTTCTGAAAATCCTTCAGTCTCATTAATTCAATTCTAGAATGATTAAAATGCATAGTCCACTTCAAACTTCCCACTGTAGAAACAAGCAAGCCGTTACAGTCAAAATCCACACTGCTGACTACTGGGCAAAGACAGTCTAGAAATTTATTGTCATTTTTTAGTTGATCACTGTGCATTACTCCTCTGTGTTTCTTAGGGTCAGTCTGAGTTTGTGTTTTTTTGTATAAGTGTTGGGAGAGAGGGAGGTGGTGTTTTTCGAAGGATTTTCAAGTGCTAGATCAATCACTCCTTGTGACTCCAGAGATGCTGCAACGTTTTCTACTAGGACTAATCAATCTCAGTGTAACTGAGGGGACAGAACCAGGCCCCGTGTGTTTCAGATGTCAGCCATAAGCACAGGCCCTATTGATTTCAGCTCCGTCCTGGAGACAGCAGTCGGACAAAACCTCTCCTGACACTTCCAGAAGAAAGCACCTCAAACAGCCAGCACCCTTAAAAACAAAGAGAATTCCCCAGCTCAAGTGAATTAGTATGCTGAGGTGGGAGCAGACTGTCTGAACTCATGTTCCCAATTACACTCAACATCCCCAAACAAGACCAGCTGTGTCCCACAATGATGACAGAAAAGAAATCAATACAATTTCTTCAAACTTCAGTCTGCTTTCCCTGGCTCAGCTACAGACTTGAGGGAATGGATTACAATTTACTGTGTATCATACTTCAGACACGGCCACATGCTTCCCAGGGATATTTAGACATACCACCGTTAGGAAAGCAAAACAGAGACAAGAGAGCTATCAGTTTGAGGACTCACCCTGAGCTGTGAAATTGCTGCTCTGCCTTCCTCACTTTCTTCATCTAGTTCATCATCACTCCATTCCCAGCCACCATCTTCAGTCTTATGAAGACGTCCGCTGGAACCCGGGACTCTCCGGACCTGCTCAGCACAAAGAGAACTGACATGTCAAGCAGTTTCTACAGTTAATTTTTTTTAGGAGAAACAGCACAAGAACACCTTCAGGTTGCACCATCTGCTAGGGTGCTCAAGTATTTTATTGAGATGTCTAGCCCTGTCTCTAGAAAATGCTGTACTACAATAATTCTCATCAAAAATATGAAAACAAACACAAAAAAAACCTAGTATGACTAACAGCAAGAGCCCAAGAGGTTTTTGGTACCTTTTTAGATCTTTCAGTGATTGTTGGGGCTCTCTGCAACATCTTCTCTTGTAAAAATTCTTTATTCTGCAAAAGAAAAAATACCATTCAGCATTGCTGAAAATTGATTCCTTCAGTGTCTCTGATACAGAAACTGTTAAGCTATTTCTAGCAGAAAGTGTTTTACCTATTTCATCCCCATTCCTCCACTTTCTTCCTTCAGATTACAGCAGGATTATTATAGAAACCTCAATACCTTCTAAATTTGTGGTTGCACTTTCCCAATGCAAAGTGATACAGAATTAACAACTGAGGAGTTGTATACTATTCTGTCTGATTTACTGGGGAACATGCTTTTATACTTATCACAGCATCCGATACCCTGCTGAGACATTTGGCATTCTTCCATTTTCAGATACTATACCACCTGGATCCAGCCAGTTTGCTTTACTTTGCCCCTAAATTTATGCCTGTCCAACTGTCAAAGGCAAACCTCAGATGTCAGGCAGGCCAGGATGCAGGAACCTCTATATGCTGGAGTAATGAGATGCAGGAATTAGGGCAAAAGGAGTTAGAGTGGCTGAAAAAAATGTACAGCACATGATGCCTACAGAGGAAGTAAATGTCGTGATCACAACAGATGAAACATTAGGAAACTGCTGCGATGCTTTACCGTATTAAATTTCCCTTTCAGCAAGTTACTCCGGACTGGCTAATGTGGGCTCCTGGATGCACGATTTTCCAACTGCTTGACTGCAGAGCCAAGCTGCCGGCTGTGGGGGAAGCAGGCCAGGCAAGCACGCTGGCATTAGCACGGGGATGTGGCTGGAGTGCCCTGCCATCTCTGCCCATGGAGTGCTCCCACAACTCCCCCGTGATGCCTTCTTGCATGTAGGATGCAGAGCCTCAAGACACATGCTGTCATTTCCTGAACAGTGGCTCTCAGCATTATCAAAACCTACTTTTACATAACACAGGCTGTATTTATACATATGGTTCAGTATAGATGTATAGAAGTTGGACTCTTCTGTCCTCAAGTTACAGCTGTCAGTTTGGCAGTGGCTGATGTATGAAAGTAATTTAACACCGAGTGTTAAGCAGCACACATTTTCCCTCCAGGTGCCAGTTTAAGTATTGCCTCATTTACAATCATGTTAATTTTCTATCACCACATATGCTAAAATGTTACTCTGCAGCAGCTTAATGAAAGCACGAAGGAGATTTTACACACAATGAAGTACAACATGAACCAGAACTCGCATAACCGAATGGAGAAAGGTCAGCAATGTGTAAACCATCTTGACACTTTGGACACCAAGTGTGTCTGCAGCGTACAGATGCAGACTATGCAGTGGCCTAAAATCCCATTATGGACAATGAAAACCTGGTTAATACTGTCAAGAGTCCAGGCATCAATTAAACTTGCCCTAAAGCAAGCTCCTACATTTCATAAACTGGATCACTCTCTAGACTTCCCAGGTTGCACTTGTTAGATTTCTTTCAACTTGAGCAGGGCATCCAGCTCCTGTACAGATACCTAGATGTGGCCGCTTCCATTTAAGCCTCTTAATCTGGGAGCTGAAAACGACTTTGATTAATTGGTGATGCTGCTGTGCTATCCCAGGTATCAGATATCTTTTTGATGGTTTAATCCATGTTCTACTATAAAACCTATGTATTTTGATCACAAACACGCCACAGAAAAAGTAAGCAATCAGAAAACATTTCCTCATTCCCACAGAAACATAAATTCTCCCCTGTATTATTTCTGTCTCCCCCAACAAGACCCTGCACATTGCATATGCACTAATCTCCAGGCAGTAATTACATAAATGCTCACTGGCAGGTCACTTCAAGGCTAGAAATGGGAGTTTCCTACTATTTTCTATCAGAAGATCTTCGCTTTCCATAAGGCAACACCGGGTGAACTAGTCTTACATAGCCCTCCGCACAGTGGGCCTCATTCACTGCTTTCCATACAGACTGATTACAGAGTTTACTAAAATATAAGTTACATTTACTACCACAGAGACCTTTACGGTTGGACACGCAGCCAGAATGGCACCATTACAAGAGAAGAAAAAAAAAAAAAAACAACCCCAAAGCCACTGAAAGCCATTTAAATGCTCAAGAATTTCTAGATAATTTCTCTTAATAGCAGCACACACGAGGAGGTACAGATGAGGGGTTTCATTCTGGTCGTTCACGATGACCCATTCAACACACTCAGCTCTGCTGGCCCTAAGTGACACAGCCCACACTCGTGCCAATAAAGCTGTCACCATACCTATCACACTTCCCTCTCTACAGCCTCCGCACGGATCAGTTCAGGACGTGTCTTCTTACCTTTGCTTTCGTGAAAAATTTGTGTCTTAAGAGCTCTGCTGCTGTCGGTCTGTCAATAAAAACAGATGTAGAAAAAACAATTATAAATGCTCCCTTCCAACACAACAGGCTTCCAGGCTGCTCCATCTTGTTGTAACACTACATCTCCTACGGGCACTGGTTTCTCCTGCACAATTCCCCTGAAAATCAGTCAATGTATTCCAAGTAATTTTTATAGTAACAGTGTTTTAAGCACTCAGTGTATTCTGATCAAAGCCTGTTCTGTTCAAAAGCAGTAAATAATCCAGAGGCAGGGCAGGGGAAGGGAAGTTGCTCCCATTTCAGTACTGGACTAGAGCCAGTTTGATAGGATCACAAAAACAATTTGCTCAGAATTGAAATGAAGGATCATCACCTATAGCAAGAGGGCAGTACTCTCCATGTGCAGGTAAGAGAGCTATTTCAGAGATACTTGATTATACATATGCAATTAATTTTATTAAGCACAGGCAGGACGATCAACCTTAATAGAAAAGGAAGAAGTACAAAGTATTTTTCCCTTTAAGTTCGACTTTAAGATAAATCCTGGAAAGTAAGAGACCTCCCTTGGTCAGTTCAGGAGCTTTTTAAAGACTCAGACCTACATGAGACAGTACCAGCTCACAGCATTTCCCACGCTGCAAACTGGGCTTAAATAGCAACAGAGTTTAATTAGTGATTTGCAAAGGCCATTCATCACAAGGTTTATTTCACCCCAGACTAGGCTAACCAAAATCATCCACCTTATAGCAAGGGAGCCCCCAAAATAATTAAAAAGCAATTGCACTAAATTCTCCTCTTTGAGAGCCTATACAATATGCATAAGCACGTCGGATTCTGCAAGTTGCTCATTACGGACCAGCCTCCTGCTCCTGTAGTCAGGATGATGACAGTGGCTGTTAGTGGTGCCTGAGAAGAACGAACGGGCATGTCATGATTCAAAGTGATTATGTTTAATTCTGATCAGTAGACATTCTAACCTGCAGGGCTAGGATATGCTTTAGAAAGGAGAAAAAACATCATGCTGGGAGAAAACCCCTGCTATCAGCATTTATCAAGCACTCCACTGGATTCATTAAGCATTTCAAGTGTAAAGCTTATTAAAAGAGAGAGATCCCATCTCACGACGCATAAGAAGCCTTTGTTCCTGGATCCATCACAAAAGAGAACTGAAAAATGTCTTCATTATTATTTTTTTATGAAGGGACTCTTCCCTTTCCAGAATTAGTTTGCTTACTGAGGAAAAAAAGAAAACTAAGAGGTATAAAAACTGATCTGTGTGAATGCTTGTTCCTTGACCTTTGCATTTTAAGGAACACTCATTTTTAATACAGGAGGAACACTCCTTTAAAGAGCTTCACTGAGACTGGCAAATGCTATGACTGTCCTCCACAGAAATACATCCGAGCTCTCTTATGTGACAGACTGGGAGTTTTGAACAGTGCTGTAGACAGCCAGACCCTTGTGCAGCTTTGAATGATGCCATAACATAATGATAGGATGCTCTCCTGGGAACCACAACATAGGCACCACCTGCTTGGTAGTATTTCTAACATCACTGAGTAGTCAAGCTACTGTTACAAGGAAGACTGAAAGTGTTGTCAGGTCACTTAAGCAATCTGTATTGATGAAACACACTGGTAAAATTTGCCAGAGTTTTCCCTGATTTCTTTCCCGTCTCCCAAACCAAATATTACTTACAATTGAGCAAGTCAAAACTAGGCTGAAAGCCTTCTTTGCACTGGTAAATTTTAAAAGGTTTATTTACAAAGCTTCCCAAGTAAACACATATTGCCCAATCTGTAATTTCTGATTTATGAACACAGAGCAGTTTTGACCGGGAACAAAACATGAACTGCAGTCACCTGCTGGAGGTGGCAAGGGGGAGAATGGCACTACACACGCAGTGGACTGGGATGCACTCTCATTAACCCAAATGGAAGATGTGTGCCCTGGCCAGGCACGATGCCAGGTATTTATCCTTAAAAATAAGGACAGCCAAGAGAATTTGCTGCCACACAGCAAGATTGCTGTGTTCCTTGTGACCGAAAGGCTGGAAGGGCAGAGAGTGTAACAACTTTAAAAAAAAATATGGAATACAATGAGGTTTGTGTTTTTGTTTTGGTTTTAATTTATTTTGGTGTTACCAGTTCTTACCTTTTTTCAGGGTCTTTTTGTAGGCACAACGAAATCATTTTCCTAAATGATTTTCCATACTTCTTCAGCATCTCCTTATCTTGCACACCGGTTTCCAGAGATGGAGGATCATTTTGTAGCGTCAGCATCAAAACCTGAAAGAATTATGTCTATTGGCAATGAGATTTTTCTTGGCCTTTGTTAGAGACAGGTCTTAGGAGCACTGTATTTTGACACGTATTTTCATCAAGCATCTGAGTCAAAAAGAACTGTTTCATTACAACAGCTCTCTGATGGTAGACTGAGCTCAGAGCGAAGTTTCTTAAAATCTAGACTAGACAGCAAAAACTCACCTACCTTCTCCCCAAGACAATTACAGGGTCTACCCTCTTCCCTCTGCTTCCCACATTCAACTAACTTTGTAGAAACAATGATTTTCAAAACTTTTACACCTCTGCAAATTCAGACTGTCAGCTGAGAGGCTGAAGGCTCATACAAGAAGTTCTAGAGTTACCTCCACCTCATTTCCTTCAGAATCCAGGCTAATTTATACCCAACAGCCTATGCTACTGCCTTCCACCGCATCTCCTGGCCCATGGTGCAGTCTGAGGGCCAGACAAGGTCGGGATGCATTTTCAGACCTGTTTGGTGTGATTAAAGGTGGAAGCACAGCAGAGCTTCTACCAGCCTTCCTCATTTGAGATAAGGAGTTGTGCAAGGCATTTGATTCAAACGCTCTGTTTAGATCTCCCTGCAGGTACTACTTAGCTAGAAATGGAATTCATGTAAAAGCAAAAGAGCAATAAAAAAAAAAATGAATGTTCCCTTCCATGTAGCAACGCGACAGCAGGTGAAGACATTTCTCACACAAGCACCCACAAAGCCAAACTGATTATTTCATTCAAATCACTCAGATATTCTGAAGGAAAAGGAAGAAAATTACTCATTTCCATTTTCACTTGTCACCTACATACAGATGAATATCTATTTTTAGAAAAGGAAGCAGCACATAGCACATTTAAATAGCTTTCAACAGCTATATTGCTTAGGGCAGCAAGAACCCATCAATCTAGCTGAAATTATACAGCCCATGACAGAATTCCCTGCTTTCTTCCCTTTCCTTGGAGGGTCACTTAATGCATGGATCGTTTTGCTGCATAACAGAATTAATCTGCAGTGAAATACAATTACATTCAATAAATAAAATACAGAAGTCCTCTTGGACTGCGTGACTGGAACCCATACCTAACTGAATCGGAGATTCATAACTCTATCTACCTTATGAAATCACACGTTGCTAAATAGGAAATCTTTGTATTCAAAGCTGCGAACCGTGCATTCAAAACACAATAAGGAGAAGTACATCTTACAGAAGCTACTGCAAAATGCTACCAATAATCACAGCAGAGAAGGAAGTATCAATGGAAACAGCAATAGCTAAACCAGCAACGCATTTCCCTTAACCCCTCGCTGCTCTGCCACAATCACCAATACAGTATGAACTCTAATGGCATTTCTAAGCCACTCAGCTGCTCAGTATCTCAGGTACCTAGTCTAACCATAAGCTATACTCCCTCCTGCTCGATTAGAGGGAGCATGCATCCCAGGAGCAGAAGCAAAGCAGCCTTCAAAAAGTGCAGGCCAAAGACACTCAAAGTTTTGTGATTGAGATAGGGTCTCATCAGATCTCACAAAGAGACTAAGGAAAAAGATCTCAAAGCTCAGTAGAGAAGGGCAGGATGCTTCAGACCTAACTGATGAAGTCAACTCTGTTAACTTTAAGATGTAGACTCCTTGAAGCAGCATGTTGGAAGCAGCTCGTGGTTCAAGAGTCAGGAAATAGGGAAAGTTAGCCAAACTATACAGTGAACTGAAGTTAAAGGTATTTTTAAAAGATTTTTCAAGAGTCAGTGTTTAAACAAGAACAATTCCTCCACCTCAAATTCAATGAAATTAACATTGCTGATACCACACCGTTTCATACTGATGTGGTACCTTCCACTGGTTCAGTGATTGACAGGACCGTGTTGGTGTTAAACAATATAAGACATTCTTTTGGATAACTGGTAACAGGATTCCTGAGAGTTATCAAGAAGGATTATCCCTGCAAGAGAGGGAATGGGTCACCATCCCAGTGTCACTGGATCCCAGATAACATCAGTGCAGGAAAGACATGGACCATCTGGATGACCTCCAGATGAGGCCATGAAGATGGTCAGAGGGCTGGAGCACCTCCTGTCCAAGGACAGGCTGAGAGAGTTGGGGTTGTTCAGCCTGGAGAAGAGAAGGCTCCAGGGAGACCTTAGAGCAGCTTCCAGTGCTGAAAGGGGGCTGCAGGAGAGATGGGGAGGCTCTTGATCATGGGGTGGAGTGACAGGAAAAGGGGCAACGGCTTTAAGCTGAAAGAGGGTAGATTTAGACTAGACATTAGGAAGAAATTATTTACTGTGCGAGTGGTGAGACATTGGCCTAGGCTGCCCAGAGAAGCTGTGGATGCCCCATCCCTGGAGGGGTTCAAGGCCAGGCTGGATGAGGCTTTGAGCAACCTGGGCTAGTGGGAGGTGTCCCTGCCCATGGCAGGGTGTTGAAAATAGATGGTTTTTAAAGGTCCCTTCCAGCCCAAAACATCCTCTGATTCTATCATTATTTATAGCCCTAAAAACATCTGCTGCCTTCAGAGGCTCTAGGATTACAACACACAGCACTTTCCCCAAGAATGGTGACCCTGGCAAGACTCAGGATCTAAATAAGAACTATGCACAGTTTCAGACAATGCTGATTAAGCGGTGTATTTTTAAAAAGTGTTTTCAAATAAATCCAAGAACATCCTGATCCGCAAGTGCAAGCTGAGAGGACAAACTCTTTAAGAAAGCATGCTGGTCAAATTCTTGAAAACACCCACAGAACACACTAATCCTTTATCTTGCACAAGTTATCTAGAGACCTGCTCACCTTCATTGGCGGGGATTTATGGTAAGGAGCTGCCCCTGTAGCCAGTTCGATAGCAGTGATCCCAAAGCTCCAAATGTCTGCCTTGAAATCGTATCCTCTGACCTGAAAAACATTAGAGGATGTTAGCATGTGCCTCTTGCTATCCTACACTACAATCTCTTTCTTTAGCCTATTACACATCCATTTGCTCTTTCCTTCCTTTCCCCTCAAATTTGAAAAGACCGGCACTACAGTGTTAAAGAGATAGAAAGATTATTTTCTCCCTCCTCTCCCCACAGCTCCTTATACCTTGGAAGAGCCTTTTTTAGAAGTCATAGTCTGATGAAAATTATAGCTGTAGACTGTGCAACTAGGACTGCTCTGCCATAAACCTCTCCATGTGTAGAACATAAAGGGGCACTGGGTTAACCCAGGCTCTGACTTCTACACAAAGACACAGTCATTAAACAGTATAATGAAAGTCTCATAGTTAATAGATGGACCGTTATCCCCTCGGGACATATGCCTCACTACACTTTTAGTCAACCGCTTAATCAGTCTGACTGCAAAAACAGGCTCGATCCTGAAACGCCAGTACACACCAGCTCAGTAAAAAGCCCCTCGTTCCTGTCTGCAGACTAATATTTCCCTTCACTAATTAACAGTAGCTTCTGCACTTGACATTAAACACAGACTTGTTCAGGAAAATTTATAGCATTTACTTCCCCTCATACACAGGAAAAAATATTTCATATGCCAAAGCAGTTACTTCCTCATTATCATTAGGTAATATTTTGGCACTTGCTCTCTCCACTGCAGGGGAGAGACATTATGTACTAACTTCAAGAGCAGCTACAAAAATCAAAGCATTTTGGCCGCTTCAAATGGTTTGTATTCCTTCTCGCTAGACTATGGAAAAATGACTATTGAATCAGAGCAAAGCTAATAGGGATATTGTGTTCAGCTAACCTAACGAGCTTTGGAAAGACACTTACTGTGACAGAGCCAAAACCATTTCCCCAACTATCTTTAAGATAATCTTGAATTTTGGCAAACAAACAAAAAAAACTCTTACACTATTTTTCATATAATACTACAGTTGAACTGAAATTTATTATAGCAACAGGGGTTTAAATCTTGCACTAATTTTATCAGCTCTGTAGGCATCGTTTTCATGATCCTTAAGGGCCCAAAAGGCTTCTTGAAGTGCCGCAGTTTATGGATGCCATGAGTATGAACAGATTTCAAGTAATTTAACCAAACAAGCTCAGATATCTAAGGGTGGTTTTTTCCCCCCTCACACACTATTTTTAGGTTTTGAGGATAACTTTGGGACATATCTTAGCTTTATCTTTCAGTTAGTCTTGCAGCGCTTCTATACACTGTATAACTCCCCATTCCCCACTTAGATTTTAACTGTTTAGTGGGTTTTTTTTTTCCCAATTGTATCATATAATCCTGCTTGTAAATGAAAGCTACGAAGTACAAAACTGTCTAGAGTGGTACATCTTGACATCTAATACATCTTAGTCACCACCCTGCAGTTAGTTTACATCAACATTTATTTTTCTCAATTTTTTTTTTTTGCCATGAATCTGTCCAGTGAATGTACATTAAAAGCCAATGCCAGGCTATCACGCATTAACATGTTAAAGGAACTTAATGATGCTGAAGTAAACCAGACAGAATTGGGTCGATAATATCTACATATCGAAGGCTAACCTACAGCAACCCCTTCTCCCTTTTTCCCAGGTTGGATACGGCGGTTCAGAGTGACACCTGCTGGAAGACAGCAAGATGATACAAACGGACATGGAAGGATTTCACGTCAGCATCCAAAATATCTCCTTACCATCTCACATTCACAACAAGTTAGATGTGCACAGCCTCCATGGAAGTACTGCAATCCCTAGAAAAAAAATCTACCTCCTTAGGAAACACATCTTTTGCATCAAGAACCCCCACTCTTTGTCCCTAAAACCTTCACTTTCCCTTTTTAGCACCCTCCTTAAGATCTTTTTTCCCCCCTGTTGTCCTGTGGATTGCAGCCATCCTAACCACAATGAGCCTGGAGCAGCATCGTTAGGTCCTGGCCAGCCGACTGTGCCAGGTGCACCAGGACAGGACACCAACAACAGAAAAGCAAGGGATAACTGATCCAGCCTTGGAAACACTGAATACTTCAGTTTTATTTAGAAAGTTTTAGACATAGGAAAAAAAAATGCATTCAAGTTTTACCACTGTTTTAGCTACATTTCACCTTAAATATATATTTATTGGGGGGGCCGGGGGCAGAGTGTCTCAAGATCCTCCTGAACTTCAAAATAGCATGGAAAAAAGTAACAAAGTGGGTCAATGTTTTCCCAAAATATTTTTGTTTCAAAGATTCTTTTGTAAGGAAAAAGGAAAAACATCTGTAGCCAGTTGTATTTCTGCTTGGTGCTGATGTCAAAAATCAAACCGAGTTGAGCTTTTTAAGGCGGTAAGGGACAATTTTCAAAATGCTTATGGCACTGAACATCAGTGCAATAGACAGCAACCTCAAAATGCCTTGTTGGGGCTGTGGCACGATTTTGCTTGTGGATCTTGCGTAGAAATGGGCCGTGACATTTTACTTTAAACCAAGTTTCCAGGTGGCCTTCATCAGTAGTCACACAGACAAAGCTTAACCCTGTAGTTTAGTCTAGAAGTAGGGGAGGACAAAAAGTGACATATCTTCACCTTATGGGAAGAAGTATGACATCTTTGAGCTAGCCAAAAACTGCAGAGTAGGAAGGGGGAGAGGCAAGCATTCCTCAGTGTTTACATTCTGGATACTCATAAGCCAAGAGAAACTAAATAGCTGAAAAAATCCACTACACATTATTTTACTGTAATAACTCCTCACTCTGACATGTTGCAATTAGCTACCCTGAATTCTCCTATTTTCAAATGCAGAAGAGCATGTTACTGAGCTGGGTAAGTGCCCTTTTACCATGGGTGAAACTATTTATATTCCAACTCACATTTAGGCAGGAGGGAGGGGCAGATTAATCCTCTTTATGCAACAGCTGAGCTGTCTCATCCTTACCTTAGGTACCAGCATGAAGAGAAGCAACAGAGCAAAAACCTACTGAATACCTGAACAGTCCCCAGTACAAGCCTGGCTGCAATGGGCAAATCAAAGACAATCCTGTGGTTTTAAGAAAGCCCTATAGGATGTCAAATTATCATCTGAGTTTGAAGGAAATACGGCCATTGCTGACACAGGGAATTCCAGGTGCAGATCAGCTCAGAGGACGCTAGGAAAAACAATTCACCTGTTCCATAACTTCTGGTGCCATCCAGCAAGGTGTGCCCACAAAAGTTTTCCTGACTTTATTTCTGGTAATGTCACCACCAGTGGCCAGAAATGCGCTAACGCCAAAGTCTGCAAAGAAAACAAATAACAGATTTTATTAAGAACACATCCTGAGCAAACTGAAGGGTTGTCCTCTCTTTCCCCTCGTATTCCCAGCATCTATTAAGTAGTTACACATGAGAAGTCCCCTAATGAGAGAAGAATGATCAACAGCTAGCTAAGAGTGCTGGTACACGGGCGGTCTGTAGTCCACCATTCAATTACCGGGGACAGCAGAGCTTTCAGCGCTGGCCGGCAGAGAGGAAAATTCCACTTTCCATCACAGCCCACTGGTCACATTACAGCACGCCCGCGCTCCCCCAGCAGACCTGCGACTGTACAAACCTGCCTCTGACAGCCAGTGCTGTATTCACAGTTGTACACTTGCAGAACAAGGAATAACTCAACTTTGATTAGTATCTTGTTAGTATTTGCGGCAATGAAGTCCAGTACACATAAAGTTACTAGATTTTATAACATTTAAGTGTCCCTTATTTCAGATGTTTTATTACCAGAATAAGCTTTGCTCAGTAATCTTCCATCACTGAGATGCTCAGGGCTTTAACAGGAACTTGGACCAGTTCCCAGTGATACAGCAGCGTTACGGGATGGAGCAGCATGCGCCGCTAACCAGCCCAGTATCCCAGAGGAAGCCTTGCAGACAGGGATTCACACCCTGCACAGCGTTACCCCCACCTGAAACATCTCCCACAAGCTGAAGGGTGCTCCAGGATGCTCCATGCACTCTCTGGTAATTGTATTACTTTAGGTAACTCATTCTTTTTACATGAACACTATGCTTTCAAAGAAAACACTGATGTTTTATGCAATTGAGAATGACACAGAGAACTGGATCTGTGAAGAGCAGCAGTAGTGTGCAGGGATAGCAACGGGATACAGTATGTCTGTTCAGAGAAAAGCATTACAAAGTGATCTGGCAACCAAGTCATTCAAGAAAGGAGAGTAGATTTTCCTTGGAGAGAAAAAAAAATATCAGGTGACACAGAGACTATAAACACAAAATTGTATAGGTGTTTCTTCCCAATTTGCTCCCAACTACACTGTTTATGTATTGCAGAATTATAGACCTGCCACGGGTCATTCTCCATAACACAGTTTTATCCACACTACCACCTTTTTTAAAAACAGTACAAGAAATTAAAATCTTGAACGCCATTTTTGAGATTGATGACAGGCTTGGAGGATAAGTCTCTGAAATTCAAGGGCTATTTCACATACAAACAGAACATTATTGACCACAGCTGGTTTGAAAATACTCGAAACTCAGCTGACATGGTTAGCTGTAAATGCAAAAGTCTTACTCAGAGGAGCCATGGAGTTACTCCATGGCTTAAGGATGTAATCCAAGTTGAGGAATCTACTGAAACAAAAGATCCCTCTTCACAATTTGCAAGCATGGCATCCACGTGAGGACTGTCACAAGCTTCCCTTTGCATCATGCCAGCAGTGCAATGAGTCCCTTCTCCCCAGTTTTTCAATACTGGAGGAACACCACTGAAATTATCACTCAGTATAAGATGCTGAAAGCTTCCAGCTCACTTAGGTGAGAAGCTTCCAAGGACAGGAACTTAGTGAAATTTGCATAGAAATCACAGGGCTACAACAAGCACTAGCAAATGCCTATCATTAGGGTTCAGCTTCCTCCAGATGTGCTGTCCTGTTCTCTTGCTGTTCCCAGAGGCATTTTTTTTTCTTGCTAACCCTGAAGTTCTAGCACGTCTAGAGGGATCACTATCCCTTGTCAGCACTGCAATCTGTATTTTTCTGGAAATCCACTTTTTGCAACAGTGGTTTTGCTTTAAGATCTTCCATGTGTGTACCCACCATCCTTGCTTTTCTCAGAAAACTGAAGGAGCTTCCTAAAAAGTTCCAAGTAAAATTACTTGCACTTTTCCCCCTCATTATGGGAAGTCTTGCAAGATCTATTGTTCTAAACACAAGAGCAATTAGAAGTTCTTTTAAATAAGATAATACTAATAAAAACTTGTCCGAGTGCCATCAGCACGTTATTGTGATGTGCTGTATTTGAACTTGTGTATATTATCTTACCTCAAGTTTCCATGCAGTCATTTTGAGGGTAAAGGAAATGCCATTCAAAGCTAAAGCATTCCAGCAGTAAAAACACAAATCCTTTACACAGCGCACACAGCATTCACCACATTTCACATCAAACGAGGGTTTATAAATTCCAGTTGGAAATTGTGCCCCTACATCTGCCCTCTGAGGTCAGCAGAAAGCTTAAATGGAATTAAATTGTATTCCGTTACATGGCTGATTTATTCAATGTTTTCCCAATCAATTTCCCTCATTTCCAGTGGGCTAAAACAGGCGCAAGCAGTCTGTGATACCCTGCTGTAAGGAATTACTTTGAAACTGTCTGCTCAAATGTCATCTTACTAACTTTATCCAAGCCCCTGCTATTAAGATAAGAATGTGCCTGCTCTCAAATATCTGTAAAGCAATAAAATTAAAACCGAACCACAAGAGTTCAATTCTTACTTCTGAGCAGTTGGTGTGATCTGCATCTCATTCTCTCTGCTCCCGTTAACTCCCCTCAGAAAGGCTAAAACAGAACTGGGTTATTGCAAAAGAATTTAACTCTAGAAAACGGGGAACACCATGAAATTCAGGAGGTATGATAGCTCAGAAGTGTTTACATTTGTACTCTTCTCCGGTAGCTTGTGCTTTATATTGGCTCACTACGGTGATAACTGGAAAGGAGTGCATCACCAGAAACACGGAGGAACTGGAAACGTTTGGACCTGGCTTGCAATACCAGTAACCACCACTGCTGGGAATCCAATGACTGTCAGATATTCTAAAGGAGCCCAAAACCTGCAGACTTCCAGCAGTCTGCTAGCAAATAATAGTCTCCAGGATGTCTGGATGCAAGTAGTAGGAACTTTTTTTTTTTACCATTTTTCTGAAGCAATGTAGAAGAGATTAATCTGCTGGACCTGTTTCAGTGATATAAGCCAAAGACTCCTTCAAAAGAAATATATATCTCCAGACTCTCATATCACAGCAAAACCAATCCAGAATGGAAATAACAATTCTGCTGATGCAGGCTGTGCAGAAAATGTGGCCAATTTGGTCTTTTTCAGTAGAAACATCATGTGTTGCAAATCACATACCCCCCCAAAACACTCTACGTGAAGTTGCAGGCTAGTGTTTGAAAAAGCATGGGATTAGGCAACAATTCCTGCTATTAAGGTATCCAAGTTGTCAAACTTGAAAACTATTCTGGCCACTTGGGAAACGCAAAAGCTGAAAGGAAAACCTCCTCTTACTGTTCTGTGTTGCAGAAATAAAGACTCAGTCTAAACATCTCACCAACACAAGACTGCTGTGGCAGGACCACATCACAACGGGCACATTGCTGCTGCGTACGTCAGGAAGATGGATTTCTACAGTAACCTAAGTTAGATTGCTGTATTCAAATCTAGAAGTCAGCCGTGGAAAATCATCTCTCCTTGGCTATCTCCTACTATATCATTACCTTAATCCTAAAAAGCCGAAGTACCTGCTACTGTAGGTAACTACAAGGGAAAGACAGCAGTGAACTAATCAGGAGCCAGGACCAAAGCCTACTGACATCAGAAAGGCTCCTACAGAGTTTGGTGGGTTTGGATCAGACCCTAAAGCAGCAGTTCTCAACTGCAGTGGAGACAGAACAACAGAGTAAACCAATCTTGACTTCAAAACACTCAGAGCTGGTTTTAAACTTGGGTAGCCAAAATATTATTCCCCCTCAAGTAAAAATAAAAGTATTTCAGAAGACAGCACTAAGTGTCTTTTTCACTGGTCTCCTTCCTTCTGGTTCAGTTGTTCATTATCAGAAAATGTCTGCAGTTGTACTTAGTGTTTTTCTGCAAACCTCACAGCTTTTAGAGCACTGAAGGTGAATAAAGCCCAGCAAGAAAAGGAGGAAGGTCTTGGAGATAGAAATACACACTTGTTCTCCCAAATTCTCATTTGGAAAGGCAGATCTCTGCACTCACATATATTTCTAATCAATTCACATGCAGAATGGCACCTTCACTTTTATATGCATCACAAGTTTAGCCTTTTCGCAATAATGTCAAGGCACATAAAAGATGTATGAAATCCCTTCGCCGAGTAAACAAAGATCACATCTGAAACCAAGCCCCGACAGCATGTTAATAAAGATATGTTAATACTGCCCAAAGTAACTTCAGGATGACAAAGCCCAGGCCACGTGAAGCCACCACCCTTAGAGAAGTTCACAAGCTGTTTCAACAACCAAATAGCGCAACATCTCTTCAGGAAATGCAGATATTACAAGCGACACAAGGACTAAGTTACTTCACATCATACTGCTGCAGTAGAGGCACCAAAACTCTCCTCCAAACACAGAGAAAAATGCTTTTGCCTTTTTTTTTGTTTGTTTTTTGAAAGGTAGAAGAGGCTCAGAGGTGTCCATGACACAGCTCCGGGTGCTCCAGTCTGCTGTGCAATCAGGACTCCTCTCCCTGAGTTAGGCTAGTGCCTTGCCCCTTGTTAAAGCAATTTAATCTCCCAAAGTTAGACTTTCCTAAGGGGAAGTGGGGGAATGGCACTGCCTGCATCATAGCTGGATGTTTATGTAGAGCGCTATTTTAGTACAATGAATTAAGAGCAGTCAGGAACACAGAGAACCGGTGACAAGCTGGCATGGATTTGTGGAAAGTTACACAAATTCAGTTACACAAGTTTTGCCTGGCCTTAACTATCCCCATTTTATAAATAGATAAAGCGAGAGGGGTTAGGCAATTTGCCCAGGATCAATTAGCAAGTCCTGAATGACTTCGTGAAATCTCAAATCTACTTCAACCACTTAGCAACACAGCCTGCCCAGGACACGGCAGGCACAGCGAGCGCCTCTGGAGTGTGCGTTAATAATCCCGACTGGTTTTAAAACCTGAAGATATCGCGTCTTCTCTACAACAGAAAAATTTCTTATGTGGAGGGACATGTACCTTTCAGTCTTCAGGCTCTTGTTTCTTCACATTCAATCACAAAGAGGTGGGCAACAGCATTATTTAGTATCTCAGCGGTGAAAAATCCAGTCTCAGCAGGATGCTATTATCATGCCCTGGCTGGAGCATGGTTTGTCCTGAGCAAGACTCATGCACCCTGACCGAGCTTCCCCCAACAGCCCCTCAACCTCTCCCATCCCTTCCCAGCCTATCAAGATTTCACAATAATTTATATGGTTTATAAATAAAATGAAAAATATTAAGCCTTGCTTACTACGAGAAGTCTCCTGGTTTATGCAGAGATATTGGTGCCAATGCAGTTTATGTTGACAGTGTTTTTACCCATGCAGCTTTCAGACTCCAGGGAGCAAACAAATGCCACGGCAAAGAGGTTTTATGCTCTGATTAAAAAAAAAAAAAAATTACAATAATTGCCATGGAGAGGCTGGAACACAAAAGAACGTGGCTATCTCAATTTACATTGCAACTACCGTCAGCACAGCCCAGAACAATGGTATCTGGGAAAGAAAATCTCCAGAAGATAGATTAATTCAATGTGCAGGAAAACACTTCAAACTGAGAAAGCGATACTCTCCGAATTGTAACAGGCTTCAAAAACTTGGTGCCAAGCCACAAGCCCAAGCCAGTGCCCTTGGGGAAGAGAGAAAGAAAAAAAAAAAAAAAAAGGAGATGTTAAGATAGAAGCAAACAGGCTCAGTTTATGTCTCGCTGGTCAGCTGGATCTGTTAAAAGGCAATTTTATGCCTTGGTTCAGTGGATGCCCATTTTGAAAGCAAAAGGAGCTACACAGTTAAAAATAGACAGAGCTATGAGTAAAAATACCAAGACCCAGGACTTGGGGAGGAGTTTGAAGCTGGGCATTTGTGCAGGCCATCACAGGAATTGTTAGAATTCCTACTTCCAGCAAATGCCCCCAAGATCACAGATTTCGCCTTCATTGCTTTACCTGTGCCCACCCCAGCTCGCAGTGCTCCTGCACCCGATGCACAGCCACCAATTTGGAGTCACAAACAGAACCTGAGAAACGTCAGGCACACCTTCATCAAGTCGCTTTTTCCATTCAGCCTCAACAAAATAGCACAGCCCAAATTAACAAAGAGAGGCTTTCGTTTTCACTGGTTAGAACTGTGTAAACCTGCAGCAAGATTACTGTCACAGATTTTATATGATGAAAGTTGGGTCCCAAGTAATTAAATTCACTGATGTGGAGGTATAGCCCAGCAGTGGGGTTTCCTCAGCCACAGGGTCGAGTATTTTTTCTAAACCTTCAAAGTAGCTTTACTTTTTCCACCCCTCAAAGGATTTCCAGTTTGAGATTTACACTCCTTACATTTACATTGGTGATTTACATTTCTTCTGAGACAAGGAACATGAATCGTGTCAAGCAGCAGGAAAAACACAGGAACACGAGGTTGCAAAGGCCAAACACTGAATACAACCTTCTTAACAACTGCTCGTGGGAAGTTTTGCTAGAGGGATGGCAAAAGGGAAATAAGTCATTATAAAAGAATTGAAGTCATTCTTTCCTGCTACATTATTTGCATTTTTAATGTACACCAAACCAGCTCCTTCGAGGGAGGTGCCCCATTCACTCCAACCCTCAGGCTTCGTTCCACAGCTGATCAATCTTTTTCCTCATGGTGTAAGTTTCCAGCGAAACTTAGAACTCCATGGGAACACGGTGATGTCATCCATCTGATAACTGAAGCAGTCAGTGACCAGAATTATTCATAATATGCATTAATATTGTCAAAGGCAAGTGCTTTGATCTCGCTGAAACAAAACTCACTTTATTGGGATTGGTTTGCTTCCAGCATTTTTTCTTCCTCAGAAAAATTCACAAGAAATTTTGCTATTTCATCTTGGGTCAGGAGGAAAGGAAGCTTAAGTGTCAGAAATTCCCACAGAAACAAAATCTCATGTTATGACCAGGTCAGCTTCTCCTCTAGTATTCAGTCATTCATTTATTTTTGTTTCTTTCAAGTCCTTTTGAAAATCATCAAACACATTGATGATAAATCTGTGCAGTCCACTTCCAGGCCTATGAACTTAACTGTTTTAAAAATCTGACTAGCTTATGCCAAGAATTTTATCTAATCTATTGATTCTGAGAACAGTCACAGGATTTATTCATACTGATTGTCATTATTCCAAGGAACAGTATTTTAAGTACCCAAGACATAATAAATCCTGGTGTTTTCTTTTTTTTTTGTTTTGTGGTTTGTTTATTGTTGGGGTTTTTTTGGTGTTGCTGGTTTTGATTGATTGTTTGTTTAAGAACTGCCAGGCTTCTTGAAGCTAACATTTTTATGTAGGTTTCTTCTTGATCATTAAACCATCTCTTTGGAGACACAGTTAGGCCTAAAGTTGATTCAAAGCTACCAGGAAAGTTACCTGCAATTTGCACTGATCCATCTTCTCCAAGAAGAATATTTCCTGCTTTCACATCCCTGCAGAAAGATAAAGCAACAATAAATGGAAGTCATTAAATCTTGCCCTCAACCAACAAAGATCCATTGAAAGGTTATTTTTTATTATATTTTGTTTCTTGCATTAGCACCTCCTGCTTCCAATCATGTAGAAACAGTAGGGACTTAACACCAATCGTAACTTCAGTAGACAGACACTAAGTAGTATTTGTACAATTTATAGTCAGCAGCATTTTAAGTACTATGCACAAAAAACAAAACCGAGAAACTTACCAGAAGGTATCCTCAAAAATACAAGGAAAGTGGTTTGTCCCAAGTTCTTAAGTTAGCTAAAAATGTGAAGAGAGAACCTAGCACTGGTCCGATACTCATGCATCCTTTTGCGGGGGGAGACTTCAGGAGACAGTGAGGAGATTATCTAATCTCACTACTGCTGAATGCATCCTGTTGCTCCCCAGCCCCAAGTCTTCTTGCTCCCCAGCCCTGAAGGAGTTCACATGCTTCCTCAGGAAGTCAGTTTAGTCCCACACACTGGTGAAAATCCAGACAGAAAAAAAAAATGTTGCTTGCTCATGGCTTAATGAACTGAACCACACTACCAAGGGTCAGGTGAGCAGAGATGGTACAACAGGGACAGCAAGAATGGGAAAGTGGGGCCAGTCAACTGTCCTGGGAAGTCTCAACTTTAGAAAAAAAAAATCAGGGAGACTTTTTCACTACCAAAGTCAACAAATGCACAAGAACATCCAGCGTGTGCTATGGAAGTTATTGTACTATCTCCTATCTACCTCAAACAGCCTCTGGTTTCTTAGGTCAACAGCAACACTTCTCCATCGTTGAGGAGAACGCTACTATCACTCCAAATACACTTGGAAGTTTTACAGCTTATTTTCACAGGCTGTTCTCCACGCAAAGCCAAGAGAAGCATGCTTATAGCCGACACCCACGTTCATCATCACAGCTGCTAAGCTTGCACTGGCTAGGAAACCACGCAGACCCAGAGCACAAGCAGGTGCCACCTCAAGAAAGGCTGCAAGCAAAGCAAATGCCCGCAGAATGGATGCCAGGGAATAGATGGCCGCTGACAACACATCTCACCTTAACAGCAACCACCTGCACAGAAAAGAAAAAAAAGCAAAAAAAAAAACCACACCAGAACAAGCAGATTCTCCCTCCACTGCCTTCCACAAAAATTCCAAATCCTTTCACACACACACACACACACACCAAAAAAAAGTCAAAAGCTATTTTTTCCCCTTTCTCCCTCGTGCATCGTGAGAACAGAACTGGCATGGTGGCCTGGCCAAAGAGCCCTGGTTGGGCCCTGGAAATCTCCTCCTTCCTGGCTTTGCTCTTCTGAAGAAGAGCCTGGGCTGCTGCCAGTTCCAGGCCAGGATAATTTTAAACACATCCTCTCCAGCATTAGCATTTGTTAGCTTCTTCCCGATACCTAGTACACCGCCAGGGCAAAGCTTTCCCCCAGCATACAGCAGAACAAAACAGAACAAAGACCGTCCATAAGACAGTCACTAAAGATTACTTTAACAGCAAACCACGACTGACAGCAGCCTTCAAACAAGTATTTCAAGTCCTGACAAATGTACATCTCTTGCTAGCAGTGACCATCTTGCAGCCCAATTTCTCTTTGAAGCATGAGTGTAAGAGCAAGCACAGGAAAATAACAATTTGTTTAATGCTCAAGAACACTCAGACAGATCTATATGGAAACCCTGACGTTGTATGGGGAGATAGCGTTGAAAAGATGACTTAATAGCAGAATGGGATTCAAAGCAATAAAAAGCTGTGACAGTGATGCCTGGATAAGTAGACCAAACGTAAAAAAGAATTGCTGCCAGTCCTGCTCCTTTTACATTGGCCAAATGTGTGAACATGCTTTTAGGGGCGGGTCAGCTTCCCCTCCAAGCAGCACTATTTTGTTTTCTTCCTGCAATTAACAGCTGCAGATGTTGCAGACAAGAAAGCATCAGCACTGTCGTGGACAGAGACTCTTAAGTCGACAGAGGGACCTGAAGGGATTAAATACAACATTAAGCACGGAGCTATGCTACCTCCCCTCAGCATCCACTGACCAAATCCAATACAACTGGAGTTTCGAGGGTTAATTACCATGAGCGATACAAACCTGACTAAACCCTGCACTCCCACAAAGCATTCCCAGTCTATAAAAGTGAGGGAATGGAAAAGCTCCTTCCCAATATTTAGGCAGACAATGCCTCTGGGATCCAACTCCATGAGCACATGGAGCCATGAGAGCGCAGCGCCCAAGTCTGCCGGTTCCTAGGTACGGAGCTGGCTCACGTGGCGTGAAATGTGCTTGGCACAGGCGCAGCCATCTCCAGGAATCCCCCCTCGTACCAGCACTAATTCAGAGGGAACAGAGGGTGTTCCGGAAACTCTCCAATCCTACGGGAAATGTTTATCCA
This sequence comes from Pterocles gutturalis, assembly GCF_000699245.1. Classification (NCBI taxonomy): domain Eukaryota; kingdom Metazoa; phylum Chordata; class Aves; order Pterocliformes; family Pteroclidae; genus Pterocles; species Pterocles gutturalis. Next base: position 27,447 of record NW_010135288.1, read on the forward strand.
GACAAGTCAGTTCTCCTGCGACAGCCAGGACGCACGAGGCTCTTTCACAGCCGCCTGCCAGTTACAGGTTATGGGGAAAGGAACAGCATGCACCGAGGTCGCCTGTTGAAGTTACCATTCCTCTTACTGAAGACAGACACAAATAACAGTAATTTCCTCTTCCATCTGTACTCCAAGGCAGCCCAGGATGCTGGAGCGTTTCCCCAGTAAGCTGGGCCATGTGATGTTGTACAGCCTCTCCAAAAACCTACCCTGCCGGCACCACGGCATGTGCAGCTCACCACCAGACCATCCTATCAGAACAGAGCAAGCTAGACAGGCTTAGTGTGCAAAAAGTGAAATGAGTCCCAAGATTGAATCCCATAGCAAAAAGAAGCCAAAGGACTCCAGTCCCTTAACCCCCTCCAGTGCAGAAGCTTGTTTGCTTGTTTTCTTTTTAACTTCCATTTAGATTAATCAAATTTACATATTTTCTCACTGGAAACAAGTCAGTAAATATGGTGCTTCAAGCTGGTTCAAGAAATTAAACCAAGTCATGGCTACAATAAGAAATCCAGGAGGCTGCCAACAGTCACAG
>NW_010135288.1:28054-43681 GCF_000699245.1 Pterocles gutturalis
CAAGTCAAGCTGCGGAATTAAACCACCCCTTGATGTGGTATTTCCTCCCAGCAACCAACCCTCTGAAAAGGCCATTACTCACCCCAGTGTGGTATACTCCACCTCAGAGCAGAAAAATGTATGGGCATCAAGCCTAGCTTTGGGACACCCACTCCATTTTGGGGTTACTGTACCACAGAGACTACTTCCAGCTTTGCCATTCCTCACCTCCATGTATGGACACTGATGCCTTTCTTTAGCATATAGAAACATCTTCAAACCATCTCCTTTAAAACCATCTTTAAGATTAATTAATTGCATTTAAAGCAATGGGGGGAGGGGGTGGGGGGGGGGAAGGGTGTTTTCCTGTTTATTCTCATCAGGAGATGCTTATAAACTCCTGAGCTGAATGGCAAGAAGTTTGTTACTCCAGGATATGGTGAAAGCCAAGCATAACAATTTGAAGGTACTTCCTATTGATGTGGTAATGGCCATATCCTGGACTGATATGCTCTGAATAAATGGGGTGCCTCTGGCATAATTACTATACTGGAAACAGGAAGCGGCTTTAGGCTGTAGTGTAAACAGTAATTATATCACATTTTAAATGAAGTTACAGAAGGCTGGAGTAAACTCTTTCTCGCCAGTAGCTTAACAAATGCTGCTGCAGTTCTGGACATTCCCGCTCCGTATCTGTCATCTTCCTCTGTTCTAAAGCCTCCAACAGCCCTTCTGCAAAATAACAATTATGTTTTTATTTACCTCATACTTCACAACCAGAGAGGCAAGAGGGGTTTGGACTTGCTCCAGGACAAAGCTGGATTCTCCATCCACATCAGCCCTGAAAGGTTTCGGAGCAGGGCAGAAATCCCTCCCCGCCTGCATTCCAAACTGGTTTAGCTTCCCAGTGCGACCAAACGCTCACGTACCAGTTACATCACATTAATGCCCCCAGGTCAGGGCTGGGCCAGAGACATTAGATGCTACAAAACCAAACTGATCCCCAACCCAACAACATTACAATGACGCACCCAGGTACAGGAGACTTGGGAGCACAGGAGGACAATGAGATGATGCTCCCCAGTTTCAAGTATGATGTTCCCACACCCCACAACTAATTTTTCAATGGGGGGCAGGAGGGGACTACAAGAACTGTATCCCAATGGCTTGTTCCCACTAGAAAAAGCCTACACAAGCCCTTAAAATCCTGCTAAATTATCAGATCTGCCCTCAGTCCTTGGCACAACCATACAGTGGTTGTCGTTGCAGTGACAACATTAAGGGAAAATGCAAGACTTGCTTGTCCATGATGGAGAGCACAGTATCAATAACCAGCTGCTATCTCCAATCCTGGCATATGCAACAAAACTTCATATTACAGACTGGTGTTTGCGAGAAAAGCAATGAAACACGTTAAGTTATTGCTTTTTAAACAAGCCTCTTAATATTGAATGGAAATCAAAAAGGATTCACTCGGCTTGTGTTCAAAAGTCTTCATTGGGAGCAATAGCCAGGACAATTTAAGGCTACTGCAACCGCCATACAAGCCACCTGAGCAAAGAGCAGCATCCCAGGACTTGTGTAGCCTAGCACTGAGAAGAAAAACTGTCACATGAAGGGGGAACTGGAGATAAACCCTGTTTATTATGCCTTTGTTTCCAACCTGCTCCTATGTGCCTTGGGGATGCAACGCTGGCTGTCAGCACAGCCGTGAGTCATCTGCCCATTAGATGCAATTTACATCAACTGTAGCAATAAATTTCCATGGACTGAACTCTATAGTGCATAATTTGGCACAAGGAAGGAGTGGTTGGTCCTGCCAAGTTTCACTTAAAAAAAAAGAGAAGGTGCAAAATACAAGAATTGCTATTTTCTGTTAATGGCAATGAATAACTCAAAATATTTAAACTGAATGCAACCAATTGCTGGAGTTGACATTGTTCTGAGTAATTTACAAAACACTTCCAGGACAATATCTCTACTTACAATTAAATATGAAGCAATTTGTGACATTACACACCAAATGAGCACTATCTCTCTACTACTGAATATTACTCTCCCCCTTCAATGATGCTGTTACCTATGTCACACCTCTTCCCTTTGCCTTCTAAGCCAAAATAGAAAAAGCTGGCTATACACTAAAATCATAGAATAGTTTGAGTTGGAAGGGACCATGGAGGTCATCTAGTCCAACCCCCCTGCAGGCAGCAGGGACATCTTCCACTAGATCAGGTTGCCCAGAGCCCCATCCAACCTGACCTTGAATGTTTCCAGGGACGGGGCATCTACCACCTCCCTGGGCATCCTGTTCCAGTGTTTCACCACCATAAGCGTAAAATATTTCTTCCACAAGAGCTTTACCATTTGAGACAGAGCTGCAAAACAAAAACTAAGCTTGGAGCATGCAAGCAGAGCAGCATTTTTACACCCTCAAATGTCAGCATGTTCAGTACAGTATAGGAGAAGGCAATCAAGACAACTATTAGAAGCGCTGTACATTTCCCTGCTCAGAAAAGCTGTATGTACAAACATTTTCATGCCACAGGGTTGAGCCTTAAGTCCCAAACTCTTGGGCAAGATGCAATGACTGTCTGTTACAGCGCTGTACTTAACTCTGCAAAGCTGGACTCGGGAACATCTCCCAAAGCTTGAAGGTCTTCCAACAGCAGAGAGCTGGCAAAGCAGCTTCCATACTCCTCTCTCCAGCCTCCCTGCTGAGGCAGGCATAAGCAGGGGGAAGAGAGAGCCAAGTCCACAGCTTGCTTCATCCCTGCTCATCCACAGCCTTCTCAGCAGGACCTTGCGGCCACTGGCAGGCAGGACCAGCAGCAGCAGCCAGGCTGCTATAAATTACAGCGGGGGACCAGCCCAGCCACACGCTTTATTGCTCAGGATCAGGGAAGCACAGCGACTGCTTCTACCCTCGCCTCTGAGCTGCTCCGCTGGCTGCTGGGCTGTGGTGAAAGATCAGGGCCCCAACGCAGGAGCTAAATGCCAGCAGCACAAGCAACTTGTGATTTATTCCAAGTCTCATAAATAGTAGAGGCGTTTTTAAAGCCATAACTTTATGGCAGCTAGGTAGGTAGGAATATTTAAGGGGTTTTTAACTGTCATTTTAATGTCTGGAGAAAGTTAAATGAATAATCCAGTGTTATCAGGAATTTTAAGAAGTTCTTTTTGGTTCTTTTAAGCAGCGTGAAGCAAGGCTTTGAAAGGCAAAACTGATTGACAGATTGTGGTTTGCAAACAGAGGGGTGTGTAGACAAAGCCCATGGAAAGGACTGTCAGCTTCCTACAAGTACATTGAGTACTTGTTTTCTCCATGCCCTACCCTTAACACCCAGGCAAACCACACTCAGCACAGTGAAGAGACCTCTCGGGAGTGATAAATGCATCCAGGCTCCTGGCACAGGCAAACAGAAACCCCAGGAAGGGCTCCATGAGAAATGAATCTCCCAGTGTACTTTATTTTAGCTAAAACACAAAACACCTTTCAGAGGATCCATGATGCACTTACAAGGTACAATTCCTCATGATTTTTTGTCCTCCAATGCTGCAGAAGTGGACTGCTGCTTTAAGTAAAGAGTTTGGGGTCCAAGAAATCATGACTCAGAAGTTTGATTCATTTTGGGTTAAGTTGCTATGTCAGTTCAGACAAGGGAGGGCTCACCAAAGAAAGCTGCAAGAGATCCTCCCGAAATTCACTCTGTCATCTCAGTCATCTGAATGGCTCCAGGGGCTGGTAAAATGCTGAAGCAGTAAAGAAACAGTTGCAGACCTTGGGCTAACTTGGTGCGAGTCTCTGACATGAAGCGAGACAGCAAGCGGCGTGTCACATCACTTAAGAGCGTTCCTGTCTGCCACAGTCGCTGTTATCGCAGCGCCTGCAACTTTCCTTTATCTCAGCAAATTACGTCCAGCTTACGCTTTTTGTTCCTTTGCCAACTTTGTCTTTGATGGTTTTGTGCTCTCATTAATTCCTTCTCTTCCCACGTGTTTACAAGCCTAATGATGGTTATGGGAAGGTGCGGTTCGATGACTGATCCTGTCTGCCTTGGACTTTACCTCCCCATCCATCAGCGTGCCTCCAGCCCAGCACGAGTGCTCAGGTAACCTCAACTGCACATTAGCGTGAGGGAAGTTGCTCCAGCTAAAAACAAAACGTTAAAAAAATAGTTTTCAGACAGATTAGCTCCTTTAGCCAGATGATGAAGTGCTACAAACCTAGCCCTATCTCCCAGCATGGAGACAACCTAATCATACCAACCCTCACAGCCCCACTTCGTCCTCCTACAAAAAGGCTGTTGCTTCATATGTTCACCCCAATGCACATCACTGTTGTGATATCAGCTTATGGCAAGGAGGATTTGCCAAGCAGCGAGGGCTTCTGACAAGCTTCAGCCCTTTGGCAGTCAATGCAAGAGAGAAGCTAACCTCATACACCACTTAAAGTTTTGCCTTCAGTCAGAACTCCAGTTTTCTTCTCATGTATCCCCCATAAGGACCCTGCCCAGCAGGCTTTAAAAATCAAGTTTTTGTACCATGGAACAGCAGCTAAAAACATAACAGGATTTCTTCCACAAATTCATCTATTCAACCCTTCCATTTCCTGATCCTACTTCCTAAGGACTGCAAGGGAGACAAGGCACAAAGCTCCTTTAACAGCTGTTACATGACAAGCAACACACACAGCAAGCTGTGGAGTCACAAGGTCTGCCTCCTATCCCTGGAGGCCCAGATATTTTTGGGAGGCCGTGCCTTAGTACTGGTAACAGAGGAAAACAGTCAAGTTATACCCTGGCCTTATTTCAATGTTTCGTGTCAAATTATTTAACCTGTAAGGAGGTGGACATGCTTCATGTGGCAATCCTAGTGATGCACGCCACCATGCTGCAGTATCTCCCACGTGCTAAAATATGTTCATAGTGTGCTCAGAAATACGGATTTCCCCAAAAAGCGCAGATTGCTGCAGTTTGAGTACGAGACGGATCAGGTAGCAGAAGAAACTGGCAAGTCGGTGATTCACATCTCCCTGCCTTGACCCTGCCATGATAAAGAGAGGAAAGTTCATTCCAGTAAACACATAACCAACTTGCAATCAAATATTTTTTACATAGAGCACTCAAAAAGGTCTTAATTTCCAAAAGGCAATAAGCAGCACTGTTCTGGAGAAGCACTATGTATATCTATACGCACACGAGGTCCAAGGCATTCCCCTACACAGCCAGAGCCATCCATATCGAGGAAGCCACCCACAGCTCTTGCTCAATGTTTGCAATGTGATGCAGAAAGAGAAATTCAAGACAACCAGGGCTCGCGAGAGACTTGCCAGCTTGACTTTCTCCTCCAAAATCTAGAAGACAAGCATTTTAAGCGTGGCCAGCATAAGAAGAGGAAAGATGTCCTCGTTTTATCCCGCTATTCCTATAAAATGGAGAAAGCAGTTATAAAATTGGGTATCTACAATGGAAACAGTCCTCTTGGCACTCCCAGTGTAACTTGGTGATGCTTTCCAGGCTGACACGAAATAATACATTTCTCTGTGGCAGTTCTGTATTTGCTGTCCTAAGTGTGTGGGGGGTTTGTCTTTTGGTTTTGAAAGTGCTTTACTTTTTAATGTTAAAAGTTTTCAGAACTCTGCAAAAACAGATACAATTTTATTTAGTAAACATGCAAAAATAATTTCTGACGCAGCCTCGCAAAAGTTTCAAGTGTGCTTAACATCTTACCACACGAACTTAGTGAGTGACCTTTTTCTCATGCTTTAGCATAAGACATGAATGCAAAGACTGCAGCGGTCTGAATAAATGCTTAAGGCATTTATTACTTATCTCGACATATGCAGCTTTTAGGATCGATGAAGGACAGAAAATCTGCTGCCTTACAAAAGGGGACACCATTCAAAGCAATCTTTTTGAAGTGGATTATTCGCTTTATGCATCACAGTAGAAGGGACAAACTGGATGAACACCAGTGATTTAAACAATTATTCTATTGCTGGAGAGATGATGTAAGAGCCTATACTGGGTGAGCTAGTCCCAGTACTCTACATCAGATAAAAGCAGTGACACGAGAAGGATGTCACGAAGGGAGTAGTTGTACATACGTGTCAATTGGCGCTTGGTTTCTTCAAAGTCAGAAGCTAAGAAAGTCTTTTACATTTTCCCCAGATACAATTAAAGATGCAGACAGGGAATGAAGACTATTCTCCCTGGAAACACATCAAACCCAAATACTCCTGACAACTAAAGAACTGCTAGAAACCATATTTGTTGAGGGTACAACTCAGTCATGGATCACTGACCAAAACCTATCATTGCTGTTTAGCCTTCTGGAGATCACCCTGACCTCTATCTCCTCCTCTTCAGGATACTTTACCTGCTTCTCATCTCCATGTAACAAAGTGGGGGGGGGAAAACCCTTAAAACTCACCTCCTTTTTAATGCAGTGCGTAGTAGTTGTACAAAAAAAGCTGGTTTTTCCCTTGGATTAAATCAAAGTTACTTTGAGTAACTGCAGGACACCCAGTGACAAAGTCCTGGGGCAGCACCTGGGTCTGAGGACAGATACCTGAATGCAACGGTCATGCAGCAAGCTCTGTGCTTCAGGCATCACCCTGCGAGCCACTACAAGGACCCTGCAAGGACCCTCGTGATGCACAGAGCCTGAAGGTTGGGCAGTGACATTTGCCCGGAGCCACTGCAGGGCCCCCAGCACTCCTGTGCTTTCAGCAGCAGCAGTATTTACCATCAGAGTTTTAATTGCCAGGTTTTTAGGCTTCAGAGCAGAATCTTTATCCACTTCAAGGAAAACTGTCTCCACAGGAGCTATTGTTTCTGGCTGTCTGCAAATTTGGGATTTACATCTGGTTCATATTTTCTCTTTGCAACCACAGGAAAACTATTTTTTTTTTTTGAACAATTGATTTCTGGATGATGCCGTGGAAGAAACAGCCACCAGGAGAACACGCTTGTTCGGCAAACCACCACAATACAGCCCAGTCTGACTGCCGTGCACCCAGAGTTGCGATTTGATGCTCCTTGTGCCCTTGACACCCAAACCACCACAATACAGCCCAGCCTGACTGCCGTGCACCCAGAGTGGCGATTTGATGCTCCTTGTGCCCTTGACACTGCACAGCAGCGTGTTTATTTGGGGAAATAAATCTCCCAGTACAATCTAGAGCAGCATCTTTTCTTCCTTCCCACAGAGATACCCAAAAGTAACATTTCTATTGGTCTGGCTACTGAACTGTTGACAAATTAAAGCTTTAAAATTTATATTAACAACTACCTCTAAAGGCTACCCATCCTGTACTATAAGGGAGAAGAGACCAAAGTACACTTCTCTGCATATAAAAGTCCACTTCCCATGGCTGAGCAATAGCTGGCTTTCAAATTACTAGTGTCCTGACTTAAAATCAAACTGGCAATTAGAGGTGAAAGGCTCTACATCCCATTATTAATCCCTCAATCCTTTCCAACCAAACCTCAGTTCCAAAACACACTCCCCAAAACAAGATTATAGCAGTGTGGAGAGGAGGGCTGTGAAGCTCTCCTACAGTCTTGCTGCAGAAACAAAAAGAACTGCAGTATTTCAGTCCTCAAAATAATCAGAGGCATACTGGAATCCAGTTTAACCACAAAACCTGCCAGCACGGATATCAATACATTAGTCAGCTACATGAAAATTAAGCTTGAATCCTGTAGGACAGCTGAGTTCTGCCAAAATATATCCATCAGCTCCTTCATCTTAAATCCAAAACTCGCTACGGGCGAAGCGGCTCCTGCAAAACCCCCCTGCACAAGTGTTTGTGATGTGTATGCGCTCACATACAGACACCCTTTTTTCAGAAATTATTTGCTCTTAGTACAGGTAGAAGAGGCAGACAATTAAACTTTGATCTTGTGTCAAAACCATCCTGAGGTCCAAAAAAATAAGCTAATATACTTGGCATAAAAAACACAGCAATAGTGTATTCAGGGGCTCTTCAAAGCAACATTCAAACAGCTGCCACAGCACCCTGCTGCCCCTCTCAGAAACTGATTTTGAAAAGACACCGAAAAGAACCCCAAAACACTCCGTATGGGGGCACAAGCTGATCTAACTCAACAGATCGAATGTGCTGTTGCACCTCTCACCCTCTAAGAAGTGGAGCAGCAAACAAATTAATAGCTGGATCACTGCCATGCCAGTGTTTCAAGCACATGCAACCCTAAACCACTTCCAAAGCTTTGTTTTTACAAAAAAGCATGTGAGGATCCTATTTATTATGCTGCAATAGGAGAATCTGATTATATTCAAGCAGTGTATCATTTCAACTGGACTAACTGAAATATTCAGTTACACAACAGCTAATCATGACCAGAAGATAAGCTCAGAGATAAAAATAGGGAGAAAGACAGAGAGACCTTGTAACAGTTAATCAGCATGATTAATTTGTCAGGCTGCCATAAAGAGCACCACCTGCAAAAGCCTTGAACTTCCCTCCAACAAGCACCTTTAAGCAATAAAACCTCTTGGGTTACTTTTGCTTTAGTTTTATTTTGAAGTCATTCACCAAACTCCTGCTAATCCCCAAATACACACAGGAATCAGAGTCCAAATGGGGAAGGGGTGCAACACACCCTGTGTGTCGCCCAGACAAGATGAGCACGGGAGCAACCCCTTGCAGCACATCAGCCTTGCTCTACCTCCATAAAGAAAATGTCCAAGCAGATTCGTAGGGAACAGCTTCATCCACGGGTTCCCGTGTACAGCCTTCCATCCTCAGCACGCTGGCTGCTGCCCAGGTATTTAACTCACTTAACATGAGCCGGATCGCTAGGATTTCAGATTGCTGTTGGGATCACACAGAAACCCACACCAGGGACGGCAGCAGCTGGCACAGAAGAGATGACCCAGGACCAGCACATGGCAAGGAAGGCAGAGAGCTGCCAGCCCTGAGATGTGGGAGGCAGCAGTGCTTTGGAAGGAGACAGGGATTATTTGTGTTCACTACCTTGGTATAGAGCATTTCATGAAAATAAAACTGATTCTGCCTTCTCCTTTGTCTGTTCCCAACAGCCCTTGCAAGACAAATGCAAAAAAAAAAATCACTTTGGACAACATGGGAGACTTAACCATTTGTTGCTGAACAATGACATCTATTCAAGTCTCAGCCTCGCTGTGGCTGTTAATTAGGAAAGTAAACAAAAAAAAATATAATTTAAGCCTTCACTAGATATTTGGCTTTCTAATCTCCTCTGGAGAATACTGTCAGGCTACTCTCCTGTCCAAAGCAGGGATTTACACTTCCATGCGAAGCCAGCTCCCCAAACTGTAATTGGAAATGGCATTAAGTTCAAGGCAGGCTTACGCAGAGTAAGACTCAGCAGCAGCAGAATTTCATTAAGGCAGTCTTCCACGTGTTAACTTAATTGACCCATTTAAGATGATGCATAATTTACAAGTATCGAGCAGCTCCCCTGTCAGACATCTATTCTCTGATCTCACTGATGATTTACAGCACTAACAAGCTGTCCCCGTGCAGGTCAGCGGTGTCCACAAAAATACATTTGGGTCCAGATACTCACCCTTCAGGCTTTGCCACCAGCCTGGTGGTCCAATGCCAGATGCACTAATTACACTCATTTCACCCATCCTGTTTCTCTAACTTTATCAAGTCGTTTTCTCCTAGGTGTCAGACAAATGGAGTCGGGATATTTAGTGCAACCAGCTGAACACTTTGCTCTGCTGGATGGCGGCTCCTTTTGGGTTGATTGTTCCAGGTCTAACCAAAGCCCTTCAATTTTGACCCTTCCCAGCTAATCTTGTTTTGGCCTGAAGCTCACCCCAACCGCAGCTGCCCCACATTGCAGACACTCTATCCAGCCGTTCAGCCATCGCCTGATGCCATTGGTTTCCTTTAGATACTTTCAGCTGACCCAGGGGACCAAAGTTTAGTTATTTTAAACACTTCCTCTTAAAGCATCTCTGGCTTGAGTGCAAGATTTCCACCTGCCTTTCCCATCAGGCATGACCAACATTATGACCCCTAGAATTAAGCAAAATGGGAAAACCATACAGCTATTCCTATGGATGAGGAAAGGTCCCATCTGCGTTACAACTTTAAACTGTGTTTTTCTCAGCAGCGTACACACATCTGGATAAAATGCAAGACAGCACGATTAACTCCATTAAGGAAAAACATTTCATCCCGTTGAGGGATGTAGGCTTGCTGTCTGCCAGCAGTTAAAAAAAACGCATCCTTTGCATCACAGGTAGGAAACTACACAACTTTCCTTCTGGATCATTACTATTACCACTTCTCCAAATTTCCCAGACCACCATGTCCCAACACAATGAGGTAATCCAAACGCTTTTTTTTTTTTCCCCCCTGATAAAACATTACACAATTGTTGGAGCAGCCCCAAAACACAGGGATGCAACCCATGCAAAGTAGCTGACGCACAACCGCAAGCTGCAGCAATGACACAGCTTTGATTTCGTTGCTGAAGTCCCCTAAATCAGGGCACAATGCTTCAATGAACAGGATGAGAATGGTTGCAGCAGGTTTGGTTCAGTCCGCTTCCAAATGATTCAATATGAATCACATTTTCTTCAGACCAAGCAGTTCAGACTTTCTGTGAACATTTTTTTTTGCTGAGTGCAGTAAAAAAACCCAAAGAAACCATACATGAATACATCCTCTATCATCTTTACCACAACCACTGGTTTTGTTGTTTCAGTACAGCGAGTCAAATGGAGAACCACCTCTCTTTCAATACAGAGATCACTATGTGATATCTTCAGAAAAACTGAAATTTAACAGGTTGCTGCTGCTTTAACGTATAGATTTCAATTTCATTAGACCAGGAGATGAACTAAATCAGCCAAGCAAATCAACTGCAAGCCACAGATGAACGTGGTTTTGTCAATTACTTATGACAAGGGTGAAAAATTACCATCTACTCAGCAACTAAATTCCTTTATTACTGTACTCGGAATTCCCAGAGCTGCTGAAGTCTTATCTCTACAAAAAAAAAGTTAAGCAGACAGCTAGGAAATCAAAACTGTCTTCAATGAAGACAGCCATTCTTTTAAAAGTTTAATGGAGACTGGAAACCGAAATTTGAGACTTCAGGGAAAAGAATTCCACCAGAATTTTTTCCAAGCATTTCTTTCTTTTTAATCCAAAACAACCTACAAAAGTTAGTCAGTTTAACCAAAAATATGAAATAAATACTTCTTGGATTTTCTAATTAAAATAACATTTTGGCAAAAAGAGTTGTCTCTTCTTATGCAGCTATCATAAGAGGACAGAAACTTACTCCAGCACAGCAGCAGCAATGCTTATAGTGGCATTGGACCAGAAGACAACCAACCTCATGAAATTCCCAAGAAAGAAGCAGCTGTTGTTCCCAGCAGCAGTCTGTGGCTGGGATGATGTACATTACCCACAAGCAGTATATTCTATTTTCAGCACGTATTTAGGATTGCAGATCTCATTCTTTTTAACGGCAGAACATACTGACTTAGTATCCTCTTTTCCTGAACTACACCACACCTTGACACCAGAGAGGAAAACATGATTTAAAAATACCTCCCAAACGACATAGCAGCACAGAAACCCACACCTCTCAGTGATCCATCAAATCACAGACCATTAGTTAACTGGGTTTTGCCTGCAGAAGAAGTTTTTTCCACTACTTTTTTCCATATTTTTTTTAATGATATTACCCAAATTCAAATTTCACTATGTTGATCTAACAGCTAGCCTTAAAAAAAAAACACAAAAATAGGTTCCTTATTAAATAGCTCAACACTTCTTGTGCAGTACTCAGTGATTTGTAGCTCTGCAAGAAACAAAACTGGCTGAAGTTTTCCAGCTCCAACAACTACATTTTGCAGCTGAATTTTGACATTTAGAAAGAGGTTCTCTATATCAGAACTTTTGATACCCCAAACCTTACCCAAACTTGGCCTAGTCCTAGTATTTCCTAAAGCAGCAGCTACTATGGACACATTTGAATTCTGAGTTTTGATTAAGCTCAAACCTTTATTTTCCTTTTTCCACACCCTCAGAGCTGGTTGTAGGATGAGACTGCATGTGCCCCACTGCTCTGTTTCAGCAACACACATTTTTGGGACAAAGATGAGGAAAATGAAAAATACCTGTGGATTTGTCCATTTTTATGCAGGTAGTCCAGCCCCTCCAGCACCTCCTTAAGGATTGTGGCTATACAGGGTTCATCCAGGACACCAGTCTTGTGTTCTCCTTTGGCCACAATGTGCTTTATAATATCCAAAACAGAGCCTAGAGAAGAGAGTTAAACACATTAGTTTAAACCAGAAGAACTGATTCACAGCTAAGTGTACTTTATAACCACTTAATATACAAGTCAGAGAAACTGGGAGGGGGGACACCACAATGGTCAGGATCAGAGTCAGTAGCTGAAGCCTATCCTGCAGGAAAGCAGAGGCAACAACATAGACTTCGCACATCAGTCTTCCAGGGGTGCAGATGCTCAAGTTGCGCTGTAGAATCCCTGTGGTCAAAAATAGCTGAGAAGTTATTTGAACAAGCCAAAATGTAAAGTGTGCATACACAGGACTCTTGGAAGGTTTTTAAGTAGATAACCAATGCTACAGCTGTTTTAGTACTGAGTGCTGGAGAAGCAGGAGGGGGAAATGGAAAAAGCAGGGGGCTGCCAGGACTCACAAGCTGAAGGCAACAAGCTCGATAAAATTAGACTTTTTCAGCTCTTATAAACTCGATGCAGAATAATAGCCAGAAAAATCTCATACATTAAGGGTTGACACCACCCTAAAATAAAAAAGTGGAAGTTATTAAATAGGGAACAAATGAGACTGAATTCAGACAATAAGTCACTTCTCTGCATACAAAACTGGAATAGCTCAGATCCTTCCCTAGAAACATCACGCTTAGTCTCTCTCCCAACCATGGTGTGAATTACATCATCTTGCATGACAAACCAGGCTTTATAGAGCAAACCACCTCTTCGAATTGCACCCAGGAAAAAGCGGAATCAATGACTAGTAACACGCCTCTTGTGCAAGGTCCTGTTTTCATTATATATTGGGTACTGTATTCTTTGTATTTGCATCTGGATTGAGGACAGTCTCCTCAGAACTGTACTTTTATTGCTCCACTACGGGATGTCTAAGCCCGTTTTCCAGGCCTTCAAACTGGGTTTCTATGGTTCAATGACTGGATGGTCGGCTAGTGGATTTTTACAGCTATGGACACAAAGCAATGTCAGCAGTACTGGGAAGTTCTTAAAAGAATGAGAAAAGCAGGCACGACTGCAAAGCACAAATTGTATCATTGATTCTCTTTGAAAAGTAAGCTTACAGGGAAAGAACATCTCAGTACTAACTCAGCTCGTTTAGAAAAGCTGAAAATTCATTCTTCTTAACTTGCAACCAAAAACAAAAAACCGTAAAAGACTCAAAATATGAACTGTGAAAATTGAGAAACCTACTCTCATGAATTTGGTCAATTAAGAAATTACAAGTTCTACATTGTAAATTCTTGAAGCAAGCAGAAAAATTCAACTGATGTTTTTTTGGTTTTCATCCTTAAGGTTCAGGTTGACAAAAAATTTCTCCCCCTTTAAAATTTATTAACTCCCCTATTTGAATTTCTTGGCCAAAACAATCATACAGATAGGTTTTCACTTAGCAAAGTATTTTACTTTTGGATTCTCACACAAGAGCAAAAAGACTGCAAGGTTTGAATCCGAACACCACATGGAAGGGCTTGTTTTGCCCAATTCAAACTGCACAGGAAACAATTACATGGGTGTGCGGTGTCCCTTCGTTTGTGTGAAGCAGTAAGTGCTGAGTTCATCTAACAGTCAGGAGAGTCCCTATTGCCCACTCTACCCAGCCACACACTTTCCATCCTCTCCAGCCCACCAGCATCGGTGCTCACGATGTACAGCAAGCCACCCACTAAATCCACCAAAAAACTAAACTGAGAAAAAAAAAAAACACTGTGCTTGGTTGGTAGTAAGCATAACCTCTGAACAGATGAGCTTCAGAGCAAATGAAGAGGAAAAGGAGGGTAAGAAGGAAGGAGAACACATTTGTAAATGGGGGAAGAAATCTCTTTTGTCAGCAAGTGACTAGACCAGCTCCCTGTCTGCCCTGAACAGCACCTTCAGCTTCCTCTTCCCAAAAAACCTTTGCTTGGTTAACGGTATTTGAAGAAGACACAATCTTAACACAGCAGACAATAACAAAATAGAAAAAAATAAGGAAAATGAAAAAAACACAGAAATGAAGCTGCACATCATCCACCCAGCATTTTATGGAATAATACTCTGAGCAGTGTTCAGCCTCCCTTTACCCTGTCTGAGCATGGAAACGCACTCATCTTTAGGGCGTTTTGACATATGTCTTAATGAGTTATCCAAAGGCTTCACCCTGCTATAACTCAGGTTGTTTTGACATGGGTCAGACTTCCTACATGGGAGCAAGATTATCTGTATCGAAGGAAATTGTAAAACCCCAGATGTAAGAGTTCCCTTTCACTGAAATCTCACCTTTAGGTTCTGGCATCTACGAAATGGATCCTCTGTTGTGTGTCAGGAGGACTCACCTGGGATTCAGCCTGTCTCGTATTCATATTTCAAAAGTACGTGCTTACAAACCTCAGAGCTTCTTATTTTGGACAAGAATTTTTGTGACACCTAAGAAAAAACCCACCAAAAACCCCCTGCAGTTTCACTGTTCAGGTTTTTCCTCTCAAATGTGCCTTTATCTAGAGAACAAACTGTCACTTGTTTTAGAAGTCCAGTTGAAAATATGTGGTTCTTCACGTCCTCATTTTGTCCTCCTTCCACCCACAACTCTGTTAGCAGACTTTGTTCAAAAACATTTCCCTTCTCCTGCAAAGGGCACAGGGAACATGAGGAGGCAGATCATATGGTGCTCAAATTCATTTGGTCAAAAAAATCCTGTATTTAGCCAAGTTAGAGGTTGTATTTAACCCAGAAAAGGGGGTGGGGGTTAGACAGACAAGAGGGCACACGCACACAGGGAGCCAGCCTTCATTAGACTAGGGTTGATTCACACCCGTACTATCCGCTCCCAGTCCAGCCTGCCACTTTTTAAAGCACTTTAATTTTTTTTTTAAATCCACTTTCAAATCAAGATGTTCAAAGAAGTGGAGGAATTTGCCAGTCTTCTACAGAAAGGAGAACACCAAAAAGGCTATCAGCAAAACAATTCGTTAAGCAAATAGCAGAAAAAGTAACTCAAGAGACACCTTTCTGTTGAATAGTGTTATTTGGATCATCCCCATGTCGTCTGCGCAGGGAAAAAATTTTTGCTACTGGCACCACAACACAATAAAATTATGATTTTTCCACCTCAGATCAGTAAATTTGGGAGGTAGGTACTGACTCCTGACCCACCTGCAACTCTGTAAAACACAGCACCATGGGATAGGAAGGACGAAGCCAAGTTGCATTTCCATACGCTGCTTCATGCTGTCTTCAAAGCCTTAGAATCAGAGAATCATTTAGGTTGGAAAAGACTAAGATCATCAAGTCCAACTGGTAACCAAACACTGCCAATCCACCCCTCAACCATGTCCTTAAGCACCACATATACCCAGCTTTTATATACCTCCAGGGA
>NW_010135289.1:0-11309 GCF_000699245.1 Pterocles gutturalis
TTTAAGTTAACTTTAACCCACGACAATAGCCATAATTTCTCTCCCTCCTAGAAGATACCCTACGCATATTCAAAACCGAAACAGAGCTATAGCAAATCATATTCACCAACATGTTGCCTACTTGAAATGCTGAGTCGCTGTAATCATCCACCTCTCTACAATCACTTTTCCAAAAGCCAGGTAGTGACCGGAGATGAGATTTTCTAGTTTGTGAGCAGATGATTTAATGTATTAACAAACAACATAACACAGAGAGCATTAAAAAAACCCAGCACTTGATCCCTGGCAGGCCATCCCAATGGCTGGAGACGTGAAAACTGGAAGAATGGTGGCAAAAAGCTGAGATGGTGTCAGGGAACGTAAGTCAGTAGGGAAGCAGAAAGACTGCAAATCTGAGTATGCAAAAAACCAACAGAATAGAACTGAACTCAGGAGGCAAAAGGGCAAAGAGTATATATGTATTATCTGAAGACTCTGAGTCTGTTCCAAACCCAAAACACAAAATGGAGTTGTGTGGACACAGCAGCTGGCTATCATTTTTTGAAAATGAATGCTTGTACCTGACAAAGCATGAGCCCCACATACAGACAAAAGCTGCTAACATCATCAGGCTGGTTTTAATAATGACAGTTTTTAGAGCGAAGAGCTGCAAACAGACATTTTTAAAAATACATATGAAAAAAAGTTCTGTAGAATCCTTAGCATGCAGGGTCTCAAAGATTCCATCCCAGAGAAAGTAAACATTTTAGTGCTTCCGTATTTTTTTCCAGCACTATGCTACATATAATCATTTCTGGAAAAAGCAGTCCTCGAACATGTGATGAAAGTGATGAAATCCCTCAACAGAAAAGCCAAGCATATGAACATATGGAAAACACAATTAGTAAACAATCCACAAGATGAAGTTTGTCCTCATTAAGCATTTGCCGAATAACTCAGGAGAACAAAACTGTAAAATTCTAAGTCTGTTGTAAAACAGTTTGCAAACAAAATAAAAGGCTAAACTAGCGTAGCAAATGTTTTGCAATGAACTGCATGCCTCCAGAACACATCTTGGGAAACTAACTTCCTGCTTTACCCTTTTTGAAAGTTATTTCAGAACAGAATTTGAAGTAATAATTTTGTTCTTTCTGCATGTCAGAACTTACTTTGTAAACACTTTGCTTTCTATGCTTCTTATGAAGTGCGCTTTTGCCGTTCATCAGTGGCGTATCTACACCTCTGATTTTGTAGAGCAGTTCCCACAGGAAAGAAAGCAAAAAAGTGCTTAACTAACTCCACTGAGATCAACCTAAGAATTTAAAAAGCAAGCATTTGTGCAAACATTGTCTTAAATAAAAACTGACATACTCCTGTATATCTGTGTTATCAAGAATTGTGATCTAAAGGCTTCTCATTACATAAACACTATCTTCAAATTCACTAACTCTTATCTACAAAGACATTTTACGAAAAAAAGTAAGCATGGAAAATTTTTCTACACAGGTTAACTTGGGGACTGTCTTTGCTTTTTCAAACATTTTATACTTGGAAGAAGATGCTAGGTAATATGGGCTTGTTTGGTTTTCTTCTGTTTTTAACAGAACTTAAAATGGATTTCTGAAAAGTATTCCCTTGAGATTTCGCACAAGGTGATCCTCGGGTGGTCACTTACCTCTTTTGCTGGAAATTTCTATTTAGTACACTTTATGTTGGAATGAATAACTGTATTCCTTCCAGTGCCACAGGTGCTTTAATTCTGAGCGAAATCAACTTCTTTGCAGGTGGATAATACACAGAAGTTTGTTAGGGCTTTTGCTATGAGAAGGCAGCCTGTTTGCACAGTAATGAACTAATATACTGTACTGGAGTGCAGTTTCCTGAACTGACATCCCTATAAACTCTGCTCTCACAGTGAACAAGATGGGATTATGCACCTCTGCATTTACTAACAGCATACAATTACATTTCATATGCTGAATTTTCACCCCTAATTGTGACGTCCAAGTGTTCCATAACAAATTGACAACACATGACTTACACAGGCTTTACTATCTTTTGTTACAATTTCTATTTCCATAAAATAGTTTATTCAAGTAGTTGCTCTGACAATAAGAGCACATATTCCCTACTAGAAGAACATGATCTAGCTTACTGACAGCATCCTTGATCTTTTTTGCCCTATTCCTATAACACATCATTGTTGCTGTGGCTTTTTAATTCCTTTATATTACATGCTGTTGAAAAGTAGGATCTTGGACCATGTTGTCTGGAAATCTATGCAAAAAGTATATTTGATAGGCAATATTCACACTCACTATTCCAACAGGGGATTTTAAACAGTACACAAACAGATGGGCATTTATACTTTTAAGATGCCTACCTAGGATGTTACAGAAGTAGGAGTGGGATGTGTAACAAAAATAAGTACGGTACAGTGACTGTAACAGAATAATTATTTATTGGTTTTATTACTACAATAACAAAATTCCTCAAGTACAGGATGATCGTCTGTGTGTTCCTAGGTTCACAGTTTGAAATGATACAGAGAAAATCCTATTCAGATAAAGGTACAGAACAAAGCCCTGTCCTGAAAAAATTTGCAGGACACTGAGATCAATCCATGATTCACAGGAATAACATCCAAGCTTCATCAGAAAGACAAGTCACCCTAACTTATTAATCTCTCATGAGACCCCACTGGGAGCAGTGCATCCAGCTCTGGAGTTCTCAGCACAGGAAGAACAGGAAGGACCTGTTGGAGTGGGTCCAGAGGAGGCCACAGAAGTGATTAGGGGGCTGGAGCACCTCCCAGACGAGGACAGGCTGAGAGAGTTGGGGTTGTTCAGCCTGGAGAAGAGGCTTCATGGAGACCCTACAGCAGCCTTCCAGTACCTAAGGGGTGCTACAGTAGAGATGGGGCACCAGCCCTGCTAGGGACAGATGGAGTTCACCTGTCTCACAGGGGGGTAAGGATTCTCGCTCCTAAGCTGGCAGGGCTCATCGAGAGGTCTTTGAACTGGGTTCCAAGTGGGAAGGGGGAATCACCAGGCCCATTACAGACAGACCTAGGGGCGGCCCTCTGAGGGTAGGAGTGGATTCGACAGTTCAGCTCAAGTGCACTTACACTAGTGCATGCAGTGTGAACAGCAAGCAAAAGGTATTTAATGACTAAAAAGCCTCTGAGCCAGGCGTTGATCAGGTGTGTTCTCCTGATCCTCTCAGTATTCACCCCTGCCACTGCAGGGATTGAGGAGAACACTGCCTGTGCTCCTGATCCTCTAATCAATCGCCCCAGTGCCCTGAAGTCCCTTTTAATTGCTTTTCTCTGCAAACTCATCGCTTCCAACCTGCATGACCAACAGTGGGTAGTGATCAGAGGCCGTATCAGACCAGGGAGCTTCCTGGTGATATCTCTAACCCGGGCCCCAGGGAGGCAGCAGACATCCCTGTGTAAAGGGTCTGGTCGACATATTGGTCCCTCTGTTCCCCTCAAGAGGGAATCACCTATGACAATTACCCTCCTTTTTTTCTTATCTGAGGTAGTCACAGTGCGTGGAGCTATCTCAGCTTAGGCGATCCCCTGGGTGGACCTTCATCTTCCTCCTTATCTTCCTGTCCCTCTAGTTCCAGTGCCCCATATCTATTGCATAAAGGCAAGTGGGAGGGTGAGGAAGGTTGGGAGGGGATTCGCCTGCCCCCTCTATCCCCCCCTCCCCCCAGGCTGGGACCTGTTTCCATTCTCCCCCTTCTCTTAGGTCCTTCCTTCGCCCTGCTGGCGAGAGGGGAGGGGATCCTCTGCTTCTTGTGGAGCCTCTGTCTCCTGCCTTTGCCTCAGCGATGGTAGGGTGCAGCTCCACCAATCTATCTCCTGCTCACACTCCCTAATACTCCTCAATCTTGCCAATTCCTCCTGCAGTTTGGCCACCTGTTCTAGGAGCTGGTCCACCTGGGCACACCTATTGCAGGCTGGTTTGTCTCCCATCCCTACCCCAGGAGAGTAGTTTAGGCACCTCCCACATACCAGGGTCTGTACGGTTGTCTCTGCTGTCTGAAGCTCTGTCTGCGTGGAGGCATCGGCCATCACAGCGGAAGACGGTGCAGACCCCTTAGCCAGAGCTGCAGCCTTAGTTGGTCCCCTCTGGACCCTCTGCCAATGGTTTGCATCCATCCTGATTTTTTTAACCCTCAAACTAGGAATATGCCTCCATCTCAGCTAAGCTGGATGCAGTATTTTATTGTATATGTGTCTTACAAATGCTACCACTGTGTATATAATGCAGTACTGCATTTCCTTTTTATCAACAATAGCACAGTATTTTTGACTCCTCGTCAGCTTGGAAGCCTCAACTATCAAATCCTTTAAAAAAAAAAAAATCCTACCTAATCCTACCTGTACCTTTATGTGCTTGATAAATTCCAACTGCAATATATGCTTCTGACTGAACCATGGCTTTGATTTTCAGATAATTTCTTCCATTTGTCTTGCTCCACAAAAGGTAGAAAACAAAAAACAAAAAACCCACAAGAACTGCAGAGGAAGAAGGAAAACAGGGGAAACAGGGCATCAGAAAAAGATAAATTCTTGACTCCTCCAAAGGCGCTGAGTAGGAACTCCACTTCCCTCCAGATACAGAAAGCCACAGCTTTTCTTGATAATGGCCTGCTTTCTGCACTCTGATTTATCAGTGTCTGAGACTGAATCAGGGCAAGAAGCATCTTAATATAAATTACAGCAGAGAAGGAGCACTCAGCTTGCACAGACCCACCACTCCTTTCACATAATACAGAACAAAACTGTTTTCACTTAGTTTAGTGAGGCATTTGGCCCTGATTTCATCCTTTGAGGTTCTGCCAATGAGCAAACTTTCCCTTACTACCTCCTCTCCATTCCCTCTTTCATAACTCTGCACCACTTCTTATTTCATTATTTTTGCTGTCCTCATCTCCTCCTTCCTCAAGTTACTTGCATGCTACTCTAGCTGCTACCTTGCTCTTCCTTCTTTCCTCACTTTCTCTCTCACCTTTCACATACTGCCTTCTCCTTTCAGAATCTTACCCTTTTTTCCCCGTTACTGACCATAGTCAGTTTTCACTGAATAATACAGGTAGCAAACATACATTTTCACAGAGGTGCATGTTTAAATGCTTCTCTGAATGCTTTTACTGATTACTAAACACTAAATTCTAAAATTCAGATTTTTAAGAGTTAAATGTTGACACCTCACTGGCCTCTAACAGGCAGAGGAAAATAAAACTACTCTTCTTTGCCCTGAGTGAAAGCAGTTAACTGTTTCCTAGGTGGGTTCAAGCCACTATATATAATGTGTGCATTCATCCACAACCAATGCTGAGTCAAGACTTGTACAACTACCAAGTAAAAATATGAACATCACCTTTGATTTAGATCTGGTAGAGCCATTAAATGACTTTGAAACTGATGACAGCGAGCTGTTTCAGAATGAGAAACTGAATGAAATCATTACAAAAATACCTTACCAAAGCATAACTCAGTGCTGTCCTCTCTTCTCTTCCTCCTTAGTCTATATTGATCAGAACAGATGAGCAAAAGGTAATGAGAAAAAAATTTGAAGTTTTTTTCAAAGCAAAACACTTCATTGTTACATGAAGCATTAACCTCCGCAGAAGTATGATTCTGAACCCTCAAAAAGATGAAATGTTCTTTCAGTAACTTTAAATACGTTTTCCTTTAAAGTGATATTTAAAACAGGGAAATTAAGAGGGCAAAGTTCTTATTTCAGTTGAGAGACATTGTTTTAGGTATGTGTATACAGACCAGTTAACCCATTTTCTAAAGCCACAATTTCTCATACATTACAAAACACACAAGCCCTAGTTAACTTGAAATTATAGATTCAGAACTTTATCTCCAGTCTCTTCAGAATATTGGCCAAAACACACTATGAGATTTGGAAGAACAGATGATCTACAGATGGAATTCTCAGCAACAACATCCCTTAATCAAATTGAGTGCATGCATAAGTCAAAAAAGCCAAACTCATGAACACAAAATACATCAACATCCTTAACTACTTTGTCTAACTTCGTAAGACTGAAGCTCCCTATGCTGCTTTCTTAAACCTGCTACAGTGCCAGCATGCTCTGGCTCATCTGTCGCCTCCAAAACCAAGTAAGTAGGAAAGATGCATCCTAGTATTGTTTAGTCAAAAGTTTTAAAAACTATTAACTTGAAGTGGCCAAGACAACCTAGCAGAGTATGACTGCTGAAAAAAAATCTGCTCCTTGGTGGAAGCAGCATTGATTGGCTGGGCTTAAACAGCACTGCATTGTCAGTGAAACCTTATATTTATTTCAAAATTAAAAAAAAAAAAAGTGTTGTATGAATAGTTTAGTGAGTACAGTCTGAATGCAAACTTATTTTGCTTAAAGAAATGAGCTTGAAATCTGACTGCCATGGCAATGTAGACATGTTTCTACTTGCAAAGACTTTGAAACCTCATTCAATAAGTAAATGGCTGCTATCTCTTAACAGACATCTTTTCAAACTAAGTCAAAAAGTATAAGCCAACTAAAGTTGACTAAGTTTTTAAGCATTTTCTAATTTCACAATAGTATTACCCAGTGACTGCTTCTGAAAGAGACAGTGGCTATATGGATGTCAGTGCCAAACAAAAGAAGACAGGTAAGTAACGGTTTTAAAAGGGCTGACTGACAGGAAGCTTAAATGATCTGCTCATGTACATTCCTGAAAGAAAAAAAAAATCTATGGAGAGCAGAAGAATTTTCTTTCAGTGTTTTAACAAAAGGATCAAGTAAAACAAAATACACCATGGTATTGCACATAAGGTGAGAGACTTAAAAGTTATCCAAGTTCCAGTAATTTGGTTAGACAAATTTGTCAACGACTTCCAATGGGATGGGCACAGCAATTGACATTTTATCAATCAAGACAAAAGTATTCCATTTCTCAGTTTCATTAACATTTTATGCAAAGGGGAAATTTTCCAAAGTACTGTCTATATCAAGGGCATGTGTGTGAACACGTACGCCCAAGGGCAGTGCAGGAGCACAGGAATGGCACCAGGAACAGCCAAGCCAGCTAAGTAGGCCAAGTGACCGAGATAGCTGTGAAGAAATCCTGGGCACACAAAGCAGATTTGATCATTGCAATTGTGTCTAGATGGTCTTGTGGTGGTTTCTTAGCTGGGGGTTAACCCTCAAAAGAAAGAAAAGTTTTCAACTAGCAACATAAATGACAAGGAAGGACTGGTGAAAATAGCTTAAATTTAAAAAAAGTATCAATAATTACAATTACACAAGTTGGTCCTAACCCAGCAAAATAACAAAATATAATGCAACCACAAAAGTGTCTGAGAATTACAGGTATGATATTCTGAGGGTGGCTGACAATCCTCAACATTCTTTTTTCCCTTCCAGACCACCAACGGTAATACTTCAGTTTCAGGTGAACCTATTCTTACATGTAGAGCCCACCAATTTGCATAGATTTATTTATTAATCAGCTAAGCAAAGTCAGTACACTTTCTTGTTTAAGGGATTTGAGTTTGACAAAAATGTTATCTCAAAAAATCAATGAGAGCCTTCATCCATTCTGTTCTTCCTCACACGAGCACTTAAAAGCAATCTTAAAACTCAGGACCCACTGTATCAGTAAAGTGGGGTTTAACTAATACTAACACAGGTAATGATACTCAGGTAAGGAAGTGCCCCACTGAAAATGACTTGCGGCCTCATAAAAATGCATGATAATACTGGCTGAAATTTCTCAAATCACAAGCCATATAACTTCTCATTCAACATCTGAAATTTATCTGACCATCTAATTGCCAAATTCTTCCTCAAGAATGAAGATGTGAAAGATTTAATCTTACAAGCATGGTTCCTGTACAAAACTCTAACGTAAAAATTGCAACTGAATTAAGAAGTAGTTAGAGAAATGTTCCAGGTATGTGCACATATCAAGATATCACATAAAATTATTTTCAGCTTTATCAGGTCACTGCTGACCCATACTATAATTTGAAAGGGACAGATCTGTGGAAAACAGACAAGAATTAAATCACATGTAATTTTGAAAGCCTTATAACTCAGCAGAAGTTCTACCAATCTACATGGCAAAACTTTTCACAACATCTGATCTACAGTTTCCTCCAGAGAGAGCAAAAGCCCATTTGTATTAACTGGATTCTCTCAACAATGTTTAAAACTTGGTTTCTCAATGTAAATTCAGAATGTGTTATAGAACAGTCAATACTCAGAAGAAGTATTTGCAAGGCTTTTCATTGTCTAGTAAATCATAACACAGAATTCAGGTGGTGCTACCTTCTCTTGATGTGCTTTGGTCCAAAGTCAGCACTATAAAAATGGCTGTATTTGTGACCAGTTTTGCTCAAAATTTTTGTGTCTTCATGGGGCAAGAAATTTTAATTCCATTGCCCTGCTATTTACTGAAGAACCTTATGAGGAGGAAATACAGGTTTGATAATCGCATTTGCGAACAACTTACTGTATTGTTACTGTATATTGTTTACTGTCCACTGACTCCAGATGATCCACACAGAATAACTGTCTGCTGTCATTACCAGCTGAAGGTATTCAGATGCCTAAATATACAGACAGGCACCTTACCAGGATTTCTAATGCACTTGGTTACAACTTTAGACAAATAAATAATTACCCTTAAAAATTGTGATACATTATTATAAGGCATAGTGTCCTCAGTCTTTGTGCATTCACATCACTAGTTCAGTTTCTGCTAATGGGAATCTGCCCTTCCGTTGTTAAAAGGCAGAGATGCTTTATTTTGACAGATTTTTTTTTTTTAAAAAAGGTGATTTTCAAATTAAATACTCTTTTATCTAGTAAGCATCACACAATGTTGAATATATGCTTCTGAATATTGCTTAAGCACATGCTGTACGTAACATGCTGGTTTTTACCCATTAGCTTTTGTTAGTTCCTCTGTGTTTTTTCTGTTAACATAAAGATGTCAATTTCTAAGGGAGAGACAACGGAAACAGTTGCTCTGTGGCAAAGTTCAATAAACTTCTAACACTGAGTTATGGAAAGACAGGCCTCCATCTTCAGTTCTTTCTCACTGTCACCAAATGCCACAACAGACTTACCACACCTCTAATGGTTTTCAGAATGAACTGCGTAGAGTCTGTACACATCCATGCTATAAATCTCAGCTAGCAGACATTTGTTTGAAATCCGTAAATTCTGTTTTTTCCAATGACATCTTGTATCCATGAATCTTTGTATTTCATTATAGGTTCATAGCATTTACTAGTGATACTGTGCAAGTAAACCACTCTTGAAAACAATTACTTCTAAGTTAACTGTTAATTATTAAGTAATAATCACTCAGTTAAAAAAAACAAAAAACAAAAAACAAAACAAAAAAACCAAAAAAACAAAAGACAAAAAAGACAAACCAGAAATAATTTGAAAAAATAATATTGCTTGTGCCACTTCAGAGAAATAGGAATGGATAAAGTAATAAAATGGCCATATGAACTAATCTTGCTGGAAGTACTGGGCCCTTGTGTTTGAAATCTATATTCCACCAGAGCAGTGGAGCAGCAGCCTGGCAATTTGGCATTCACCTGCACACTCATGAATCATTAATCTGAACTTCTGAAACCTCCTCTATTAGCAATGCCTGTCCCTTGGAGCCATTTATGGATTAAGAGAAAATGAGTTATGATTATGACTAACAGAGTGAAGAAAGACTGGAAGAACGTAGTAAATCAAAACAAAGGAATGAGTCAACACTGAAGGGAAAAAAAGACTAATATTGGAACTAGAGAACTCAAACAAGAAATACTAAATAGGACAAAACTTGTAAATGTGTCAAGAACGGAAGAAACTAATGCTAGTATCAATTAACAGAGATGTCCCAACAATTATCAACATCGGTTCTATGGAAACATTGCTTTAGAATGAAGAACCCTTCTAGATACTGAACTAATCAAAGGACAAAATTAAAAGCACTGGATTAGCCCCAGCCAGGCTATGACTGAACCTTTAAATCAATGGCTAATGTTAATCCAGCTTTGAAATATAAAATCTATCCTAATAAAAAAAGATATACTCAAACTAATGTAGCACATGGTTCACTCCTAAAGAACTTTAATTCCATTCAGTTACCTCTCAGCTGCTGTTCTGAAGGAGAAACATTTTCCATTTCAGCTATATTTCTTTACCACTCTTTCCAGCAGCAGAAGTCCCTCACACTAAAGAAAAACATCAGAGAACTGTAGAAAGAGAAAAACAACTTGCCAAAGAAATCTTACAAACATTTTGTTGCCTGTTTTAATTTGTCAGTATTCTTTATGTAGAATTTCTGTAGCATGCTGCATTTCACTAGAAGCCTTGCCAGATCATGAACATTTTATCAGATTAAAGGAATTCTCTCGCTTCTGCTAATTTGACTTGTCTATCTTAAACTGCTAAATTTACATTATTCAGGAGCAAGACTAAAGTATGTTAAAAGCACAATTTTAAAGTAAGTAAACACGGACAGTCTGCTTTATTCACATACTGTGGCACACCATTTTCTAACCCAATTCAACTTAGAGAAAAAATGAGAATACTTACATAAACTTACACTAGGTAAAAGCTCTGTGGCAATCACTGACTGCACTGGATTTAATCTTTTCTGTGCTTTTTAGTAACTGTTGTATTTCTATTTTGTCTAGATATAATTTCCTCAGTTTCTTGGAATTCCAAAGGGTGCATTGAAAAATGGAATGGCAGGTACCAAGCCTTGTACAGATCCTCCTTTAATCACACGTGGCACAGTGCAGAGAATATAAGATCTTTCTCCCCAATATAGGTGATGACTGAACCCTTGAATTAACAAATCAAAGCAAAAGAAAATTCCAGTTACTGATTTGCATTATAAAATGTGTTGTGTTCCAACTAGCCATCAGAGAATTCAAACTGTGTTCCTAGAACAGGTTCTGTTAAATATAGATAAACTATTGACTTCAAAGTTCACATTTCTAGGTATGTCTAGACTGTGAAATAGAGCACCTCCCCTAAGAAAAAAATTACTTTTAAAGGCTGAAATGTAATATATATTTAATAGAAATGTAATATTATCAAAAGAAGCATTTTTAGGACTTTGAAGAAAAAAAATTATTTTCTACCATTGTATTGGCTCTAGTTTTTCTTCCTCTCTGTCAAAAGCCTCCATACTCTAAGAACATTCCTTTTCCTAAATTTTTGCCCCTTCTCTATGCTTATCAGCCTCCCTACTCTCCATATTTCTTCACTATACATCATGTGATCCTGCAAGGATCAGAATATTTGCAAGTTTT